>NC_141760.1:63249013-63421513 GCF_982258835.1 Parasteatoda tepidariorum | reverse complement strand
ATTTTAAAAATTCCAGATGCGCCTCTATTTTTGAAAGATTTAAAAATTTATAAAAAATAAATTTAAAAAAAAACGTGGTTGCTACAATTTTATGTCTAAGATTTCGCAATTTAATAAAAACTCTGTAGATTTTATAATTGAAGCATAACTCTAATTTATTCCATGTCCTAAATTTTCTATATTAGTATGTGCGAAAATTATTCATGATATAATTTTTTGCGCTATATGCGTTGTAAAGGGGTTTACAGATAATACTTCTGTACAGTGCACAAAGTAAAAAAATAAAAAATGGCTCATCATGAATATCTTTTATCTAATGATTACCTCTACCTTTTTTCGATGGATTCGGACATTATCATCGTCTACACACTGTATTTTGGGAAGCATAAATTGGAATCCGTCGACAAAAAAATGTATGTTTATTTAGAAAAAGCACGATTTTGTGTCTTTTTCATAAACTAAAATTTCATCTGATATAATTGATTAGTATGTAAATTTACCCCTTATACCATTAAGATTGAGTCCTAAAACGTTAAAATCCGATCATTACATCAAATATTATTCAGAGTGATCCATTTTTATCCTGAACACTGTACATCATTTCAACTTAACTTGACATCATTGCTTAAGCTGATATATTCTTTCACTACAAGTGTTATACCAAGGTATGTTTTCTTAACTCTAGAAATGGAAAATATTTAAATATTTTAAAAATATGAAAAAATAATTCTTATTCTTGACATAGTTATGAATTGCTAATAATTGTCGGGCTAATACAATGCCTTGAACTCAAATTTCCGTTTAAAATATTTCTTGCACCATATACACAATAAAGAGGTTTTCAGATTATACTTATGCACTTTATTTCAGATACTTATACACTTTTTCACCTTAACTTGACAACATTAAATAAATGCAGACATAAATACTTCAAGTATATAATATTTAGTTGTATTTTCGTATAAATCATAGTTAAAATCAAATACTTTTAAGAATATTTATCTTAAAAAATATTTTTTATTCATTGAATACACATTAATATCTGCCAGATCAAGTGCCTACGACGCATTCAAATGTGGTTAAGACTAAATGAATATCCCCAAAATCTGAGTGAACAATACCTTCTGTAAAATTTTGTGAAAGTGTTGTCTGAAAACAAAGCTGAGGGTAAAATTTTAAGACAATACTTTCGCAAAAAATGGGGCAAAGAATAATTCTTGTTGTCGTTGTTGTTGCTTAACTCCCATCTGATCTAACGGAGTCAGACCAGATCTAAGAATCCCTTGACATTCAGAAAATCATATGCAGGAATAGACGATGAATGACTTTCCTAACATGAGTCCCAAACAGTCCAATATGTGTTCAAGTGAAGCCTGGGGGTTGATGGTGGTTGAGGCAAAGTAGGCTAGTTTTTATACCCTCAGAAAAGCAAAATCTCTTTAAGTGACTGCTGGTGAGGTACAGATTTGATGGTACAGATGGTGGTACGAGATAGTGGCACAGATTTTCCTATCATAATAAAGGGTCAAAGCTAGGCCTGGCTTACTACTCTCACACCAATGGTGGGTAGGAGGAATTTATCAATTCTTCTTAATTTGAGATTGTTTCTTTAAGAAAAGTTCAAAATATGTTAGCTCTGAAAATGAAGCAAGGGAGAGATAGCGGTATGTCTCGCAAGACTATCTGCAAAGTCACATCGAAGTAAATTCACGTGGGAAGGAATCCATTGTACATGTGTATTATGGTGAGAGGAAATGTGCTTTAATTTATGCATGATATAGACTCTGGTCTTGTCCCCCTTGTCAGTCCAGTTATTAAGATCTTGCACTGAGCTGCAGCTATCAGTCAGTATCCAAAGGTTATCGTAATTGTTTTTTTTCTTTCTTTCTTTTTTTTGGAATAGTCTCAAGACTCTTATCTATTGCAAGAGGTTCGCTTCTGAAAACAGAACAGAAGTCTGGGTCACGTTGACATACAGAATCTGTATCTTCGGAAATTTTAAGGTTAATTCCCCTCCCTGCCTGATTACCAATTTTACTACCATCTGTATACATTTTGATGTCATGTTTGCGGATTTTATTAATAACCTCCAAAGACAATTGTGTAAGATATTACGGCAGAAAATCCTTCTTATTAACAGAATAATTCTTAAAGCTAATTTACTTAAATTCAAATCGAATTTTCTTCCACTTACTCCCCATTTTAGTTTTGGAATACAAAATGATAATATTAAAAGCATGGAATTAATTATTTTAAAATAATTTTTTAATTTTGATATAGGGATTCTCCTTTCTTGTTTTCGCCATACTTAAAGTCATGATAAAGATCATGAGACGTAGTTGATAATTCTCTTTAGGTTCTCCTTTTGTTTCGTAAAGCGATAAATTTTATCAACTGTTATCAAATAATGCATTCCAAAATATTATTTCTGAAGTTGGATTTTTACTTTACTGAGATAGAACAAATTCGTTAAATAAAATATAAGAACACCTAAAATCTTCTGCGTGAAATATTTTAAAGTTCATAAAATTATAAAAGGAAGTGAATTATATTTATAAATATTCTGATGATTAAATTAAAAAACGTTTCGGATTGTACACTAATTTTTTTCGTGATTGTTCTAATGCTAATAATTTTTTAAACTTAAAAGTCTTCACAATTATTATTTTTTTCACATCATCTCTCATTTTTAGTAGTTTTTTGAGGAGTTAAAAGTGTTTCACATCCATATTTCATACTTCGCCAAACATTCAATTTTCGTCTTTTTAATAAAGTCGTTAAAATTTTCATAGCGATTCCTCTTTATTGATATTTTCACACACGAAATGCTTTAAAATGCATTGCATCTTCATAAAGTCGGAGGCAAATATACTAAAAAATGTAGCAACTTGAACAATAAAAATTTTAGAAATTAAATTTTAAAAGTCTAAGAATTTCAGCTCGAGTACTTACAAAACAGTAATTTTATGTAAAACAGACATGAAATCTTGGGGTATCTGTACAAGATACCATGGTACAATATAAATTGAATCATATAAGGTAACCAATAAAGTTCTTTTCGTTTTTGTTCCGTCACTGTCTTAGAATCAATTGAAAAAACACTAAGAAAAATAAAGTATGGTTGTAGCTGCTAGATTATAATTAGAATTTACCGTGTTTCTAAGGGAACACCAAAAAGCTTTGTAATTTTTACCGAAGCAATTTGGTAATGATTTTGATGTTATAACACGTGGTAAATGTTAGAAACTTTTCAGTTTTTTATTGATTATATAGTAAGAAAAATAATTATTCTGAAAACCAAAATTTCCATTAAACCCTTACTCTGCGAAAGGAAAAATTACCAAATGAATAGTTTAAATACATTATCTAAGTATTTTATTAACCAGAATTATAGGTTTTTTCTACCAGAAAAGTCATTAATGTTAAAAGAAATGCATCAAATCAATCGGAATACATCAAATTAGTGTATCCGGAGGTTTAAAAATCTGACGATGGAAAAAAAACAGTCGATGTAAAAGAAGGTCCATCATGCGCTTTCATCAATTGAAACTTGTACAGTAGTGAAGAAGATGAATGGAAGTGTCCAGACAGTTCCCTCTGTGTCGTTTGCTCTACGACATCAAATGTGACCTTATCACAAATTCTATCAAGTCACCGATTATGTTAAGCATTTGGGAATAGTACTGTGAATAAACGTACTGCAAGGCATTGCTTTCAAATATTCAAGTCGAGAAATTTGTCCTTCGATGATGAATTTAGTAGTGGATGACCACAGTCCTTGGATAACAAAGCGCTGCAAGTAATAATTGAAGAGTACACTGTTCTTACGTGTGGTAAAATTGAAAGGAAGTTTATTGTTTATGAAAAAATAAGATTCGAATGCACTACCTTGACAAAACTTACAGGCTGAGCAAAAAGGTTCAGTACACGCCTTTGGAATTTCAAGAGAAACAACGGGTGGTAGACTGTATGCCTCCTTACCGTGACACATCCATATTTTTATTTTATTTTATAACCGTCGTTGAGAAGCCAAATCCATTATGAGTATACAACTACCAGTGTTCAACTCCGTATCCTTGTAATTTTGAACCCGATACCAAAGACAAATGAAAGCCTGAATCAAGTATTGGTAGAAATTTGTCTTCGTACTTTGTGATAGAGTTAATTAGTATTTGCTTTAAAGGGAGAAACAAACCATGAAAATCTCACATGGTTAGCCTGATGGCAAGGTGACCCTAACCCATGATTTGTATACAACTTAGGTTACTTTACGTTAGCACTGTGGTCGCTGCAGAAGAATTTGAAGCGACCAGCCATCACTGGGATTTGAACCAGGTTCATCTCATTGGAAAGCGAGAGCTCCATCCCCTGAGCCACCCTGCTCCACACCCATATTTTTTATTACCGTCGTAGAACAGTCGACCCAATTTTGTGTTTGCGACTACTAATATTCAACTCCGTAGCCTTTCAATTTTGAACCGATCCGCAAGACAAGGAAACTCCTGGAACAGTACTCCCAGAGCTATGATTTGTTATGGGATCAAGAAGGACTTTGTAACTCGACAGATTTAACGTGCACCATTTACTACATGGGAAATCTTCGGCCGGAGAGTATCGAACACATGACCTCTTGGACATGGGCTCAGTGCCCTACCAACCAGTTTATTGTCCCTCACAGAGCTAAGCCAATTATTCCCCTACGCAAGATTATGCTTTGTGTCTGGTGGAATAGTTATCAAATTATTCACTTTTAGCTACTTCCAATGAGTCAAACGGTCACTACGGGTCTTTACTCGCCGTAACTAGCATGTATGAGACAAAAGCAGCTAACACTGGTGAATTTGTGGACTAAGAATAGGCTTTATTTTCAATAAATCATCATTCATTTTATTCGATAACTTGGTCCTAACTTTCTTAACACTACCAAATTTTTGCCAATATAGAACGTCTTTGAAAATTTATGGTATCTCTCCTCAAAATCACAAATAAATTTTGTCAGCCTATTAGCTAACTGTTTTTTCTTAACAGTGCATCAGTATTATAACGAATCAAAAACCGGAAGATGCAGTTAATCAGTCCATTATTTGAATTTTTTTCCTATTTTGTTGTAATAATAATTCATACTAGGGGGCTCCGCCCCCTGCTCGCTACGCTCGCCAACCCCCAGAACTGCTTCGCAGTTCCATTGCATATTGCTTCGCAATCTTATAAAAACATTTTAACAAATTTAAATTTTAAAATAAAAATGCCAGATATTGAAATCAATTACTTAATGAAATATATACACTTCTCTGCCCCCTTCACAATTTGATTATCTTTTCTTCATGTAGCTGAGAAATTTGGAGCCGTAGCAGAGAATATATATCAATAAGAAATGCTTTCCCGTTTAGAATTCCGGCATTCATTTCTCTGACGTCTGCCAAAGAAATTTCGACGCCTGATAGCTGGCATTTTATTTAGGCAGCAGGCACTAAATAAATAAAAATAGAACTAAATAACTAAGATATCGTTTTAAATCTCAAATCAAAATAATTGTTTGTAGAAAGTTTGTTTTGGTTTGAATATTCGCACGTTTGTTTTGGTTTGAATATTCGCACGATGCCATTGCCATTCTATTGTAACGAAACAAAAAATTTATCATGAAACTAAAAATTTATCAAAGGAACTAAAGATATTGAATTCTTTTTTTAAGAAATTCAGTTCCGTTTTTTTTATCCACTCTTATTTTTGTTTATCAATCTATTAATTCAGAAATGCTTTAAATCAAACGATGCTTACGGAAACAATGATTATGCGAACCACCCGAAAAATGATTTGCTGAATTCTCATTGGTTGAAACTAAATTATTAACTTTATTAATTAATTAAAGGAAATTTTCATAATTTAAGACCTTATTGCACATCTACATAACAATACCTTTAAAACGACACCTTATTTGTTTAATTCTGTTGCGTAGTTTGGGAGTTTTTAGCGAGACAAAATATTGCTAGCCTATTAATATATAGATAAGTATTTATTTTCAAATTAGAAACAAACATCATCATGTAATAGAAAACTTTATTAAGCATAATTTTACCATATAAAGCTAAATCAACATTTATGAACATAATCATTAGTAAAGAAATCAAATCAATAAGATAAAAAAAAATTATTGAAAACATTTTATCAGTTAATACTTTAAATATTAATATTATAGATTGAAATATTTATATTTTTGAACTCACATGAATGATCAAATTAAATTTTTATGCGTCATAATTGTTTTTTATGTTTTGACATCGAATATATGATTTTTTCTTTGCATTTAACACTATTTTTTTCATATAAAGTGTAGGATTTTACTTGTGTTAATTCTAAAATTTCAATGACGACAATGCAACATATAAATGTCAACAGTGAATTTTATTCAGGTGAATATTTTTTTTTATTCATTTTAAAAATTTTCTATTAATTTTTTAATAAAAAATATAATTTTTTTTAATTCTTAGCAAAATAATTATTTTATTTCTTCAAAAATTTTTAATTTTATTGACAGATTTGCACAAAATTAAAAAAAACAGTTCATGTTTGCCAGGAGGATGAATTACGAATTCCCGTAAGATCAGTTTAAAGAAAAATTACTTTTAAATGCTATTCCATCGATTATATTTATCTCCTTTATAAAAACATCCCTTAAAAGTATGCATGTATATAGAAATTTCTTTTTTCCCGGCATCTACATACCGTCCTTCTGCAGAGGCTTCATTTGTTTTATAAAACATCACATATTCGTAGTTAACTAACTTTCTGATTTCGTTTGCTGCTCTTTTCACTTCTTCTTCATTATCGGAATCGGAAGTATAGCACATAGTCACTCCTTTCTCTCTGTCAAAAGCTGTCGATGACTTAATACAAACGAGCGTGCCATTCTCAATCAAGCTTCGCAGGACAATCCACCTGTGGTCTATTTTATCTAAATCACCTTCAGCAAACAATAACCATTTTCCACCCTTTCTTTTCTCTTCATCTTCTTCGTTTACACCTTGAGCTGGATAACATATATAATCGATATGTTCGATATCTGAAGGCAGAAGAAAATTATCGGATTCTATAAAAAATAAAATGGATATTTTTTATTGTTTCTGAAACTATTAAACAGCTAGTTTAAAATAAAAACAGATATTTATAATCTAACTCCGTTTTACAGAAATACTAACAATCCCTTTAAGACTATTTAGGATTATTCATAATATTAAATCCTTTCCCAATAATAAAATATGCGAACATGATAGATATTTCAATAAAAGTATAATTCCTAATTACAGATGTTGGATTTATATTATACTACCAATACTTAGCCAACTGACAGAATTAAGTTGCCATGATTGCTTCCTTTTTTCCCGATTTTGATTAAAATTAAGAAAGTTCAAAAATTGAACTTATGAGAAAATCAAATACATTAAAACCCAAAATTATAGAATATGTAAACTATTGTATGTATTTCATAGAATAAAACATAGATTCTAATTTATTCCTTGTATTACCATGATACAACGAAATAGGCATTAACTGAAATTTTAAAAAAATAGCAAAGTATTAAAAGAAAAAAAATGGAAGCTATTGGTTTAGAGGAAACGTGGAAAATCGCCACACTTATAGACGTCAATTATACTTTATTAATTTTGGTAATAATTACTACTGATATTATGGTAATTGGTATAGTTTTAATAGAAACCAAATTTACTAATATTTGTACAAGGTGTTATTAAGGAATAAATGGAACATATTAAAAAATATGCCAGATACTTAAAATTCGATTCCTCAGGAACAACTCGACCCTTTTTGCACAAATTTTGTATTTTGCCATGCATAATTATATTTTTCAAAATGATGTCAAAATTTTTGTATACCTTACAATTTAAAATTTTTTCGACCAATGATAAATAAAATAATAAAAATAATAAATACTTAGTAAAAGTACATTTTTGCCTGGAGTTATCTTTGGATAAACTAATTTTATAATTGTGTGCAAACAATTTTCAATTTGCTTAAAACGTTTTCGAGACACAGCATAACGAAATTAACATAAATGATCTCGATTTTAAACCGCTCTCGTGACCAAACTGTTAGGATCATATTTTCTAACTTCCGGTTATCCCCTATATTTTGGGGTTCAATTGTTATGATATCATAACCCCTATATTTTGTGGTTATATTTACTGTATTTTATTATTAAAATAGTTCAAATGTAATAGTCCATATCTCTGTGAGTGATAAAAATTTAAACGTGAAAAATTTTATGATTTAGACGACTGTCCTCTAGAAAATAAATATGGAGAAAAATCACTTTTTATGGCCTCATTCAAAGGATATTTGAATGGATATGATATAAAGCGATATGAGAATTTAGGAGAAACGTAAAAAATTGTCATACAATTATTGTTGCTAATGAT
The DNA here is from genome assembly GCF_982258835.1 of Parasteatoda tepidariorum. Lineage (NCBI taxonomy): Eukaryota > Metazoa > Arthropoda > Arachnida > Araneae > Theridiidae > Parasteatoda > Parasteatoda tepidariorum. The sequence goes on along the minus strand of NC_141760.1, from coordinate 63,413,081 downwards.
TCTTAAGAAGAATCGACAGGCCATATAAAAAAGATGCTAAAATTGACCTTTTTCGATATACCTTTTCTAAGAAACTACGAAACGTATCGCTTTAAAACTTTTTGGTGGTATTTGCGATTATATCAGTTGTATGCTGGAATAATGTTTTGGAGTTCACAGGAACGCTTTTTGAGAAATGAAATATTTCTGCTCAAAAATTGTGAAATATTTCAAAAAATTAAAAGATTTCAGTTCATAACTTTTTTTAACAAATTCTGCCGAAGATATGTATTAACAGTTATCACTGTAAAGATATGTAAATATTCTGTGAAAAAAAGTTGAAGCAATATCTTGTTTAGATAAGGAGAAAAGGTGTACTGAAAAATGTCAGTTTTAGAATTATTGGCTTATACCACATTGACTGCCTTTAATAATTTTGGTAATAGACATTACTGGTATTATGGTGATTGGTGCAGTTTTAATACGTACCAAATACATTAATACAGGTAAAAAGTATTATATTATTGTATTTCGTATCTATTCAAACCTTAAAACTGCATAATATTCTATTGTTTTAACACGGATACTGGGGAATTAGGTTTCCGCGGCCCCTCTAAAGGAATAAGTACCGGAAAAAATTGTTTAATAGCAGTAAATTTTGACTATCATGAGTTGGTTTCAAGCAGCTAAATGATACTGAAATCAAGCCAAATGATACTGAATGCAGTTAATCTTTATTTTGAAAAAATAAGCAACTAAAAATGTGGAACAACCGAAAATGAGCAACTAAAACCACCAGAAAAAAGCAATGAATAATTTTTAAAAATCGGAAAAAAAATTGGAGTTATTTTCGTGCTGTATTAATTCCGTCAATAAATATTATTTTCAGTTTTATTCTTGATTACGCAGTGTTGTTAAAACTGATTTATTGATTAGTTTGTTCCCCCCCTGCACGGAGAGTAGGTATATTCAGTCAGTCCATATTATAGATTGTTTTTATCGTAATTCATAGCTTAAAAAATATATTCTGTTCACAGTTTGTGCAAAATATGTCTAAAACTTAAGAAAGGAATCAATTTAACACTTCATTTTTGCAGTTTCATGAAAAAAATTTGCAGAAAAATAAATTCTCAACTAAATAAAATTTGATATGCATAATTAATTAATCAAAGTATATCATGATGCACTCATTACCAGCACGAAGTTACGTTTTTTCTTCGTTCTTGAAATTTATGAGTTTAACTCCAGAAATATACAAACACAATGTAAAAATTTAGATGTTAAATGAAAAAGTCACAATAAATATTTAACGCAAATTGCACGTCAAATAAACAGAATTTCATTTGGATGAGAAAGTTTCTTTATTTTGAAAATTATTACAAAGTATCTTTCCTAATCTACATAAATTTCTATATATGAAATTTCTATATATGATATGACATTAATTATATGAAGGATATTTGTTATAACTTTTTTTAATATTGTGCATCGCACTTTTTTAAACTATTAGGAAGATCACCTGAAATTATGTGAAATTTCATTGGAAATGAAGCTTTCTTTTCAATAAATAAAGCATGAAAATATACTTAGAAAACTCGAAATTAGATAATACTTTAAATACCTGTTAAAAAGGTTTTTTATTCCTTTTTAATAGGTATAAAGTAACAAAAGCAATAAAAAATTAATTTTATGATTAAGTTGCTAAATCACTAAATATTTTTAACTGAAAACCGTATACTGGCTAGAAATAATAAAAATTCATTTTCAACAAATGTATTTAAAAAATTAACATTTAAAATTAGAACTTTTTAAAAAATAAATTACTCAAAACTTCATGCATTCTCATATTCACTAGTATTGAACATACTTAAGCATATTATAAATATTAATTAAATATAATTATAAATGCTTAGAATTATAGTTATTATGTTGCAATTAAACTCCACTACCAGCAAAACTCATTCATCGAAATCAATTAATTTAAAATTATTTTCATTAAATTCATAGAATTCTTTTTCACATGTCTTCATGTACAAAGGCTTATTTCCGTAAAAATATAAAAAACAATACGGATAATATCCGATTTTTTCAACCAATATATCTGCAACTTTAGCAACGTGTACTTTATCTTCATAATTAGAAGTGTAACAGTTAATGCTAATAGTTCCATTGGGTTTCTGAAACACTTTAGGATGACGAGTAGCAAACAACTCCGTATTCTGTTCATGAAGTTCATTCACACACTTCTGAATGTGTTCTACTTCCGTTAATCCATTATCAAGTACAATATCAGGTGCACAGGAAAGTGCCCAGTTTCCGCTTTTTGATTTATCTCTATTTTCAATATACGTCGATTTGTATTCAAATGATCTAGATCGATTTTCTCTCATATCTTCATTCCACCACTTTCTTGACGAAGAATTATCATTTTGTTTCAATCTTTCATATTTAAAGTGGGGGTCTCTCCAACTTAACGAACTTGAAACGGAAATAGATTCTTTCTTTTCCTTTGGATTAGGGCTTCGTAAACTCCTCCAATTTGCTGCATCAGCTTCAAAATTACCCGCTTCAGTAGTTGATCTCATACTATGAGTATTTTGCGTTGAAGGAACTGTATTTGAAGGAAATATGTCTCTTAATGATGGTTCTGGTCTTTCTGTGTTTCTAGTTGATTCTTCATGACTGTGGTTATGGGCTGAAGATTTCTTTTCAACAGTACTTCCTGAAGAAATGAAAAATTATTTTCAGTAAGGATTGAATCATACATCTTAAAGTATTATTCTGGAAAGTCAAAAAATTTTATGGTTTAGATTTAAAATCAATACTGGTACGAATAAAATTATATGAATGAATCAGTTTTTAGAAGAAAAAATTCATGGCTAAATTGATTGGTAGTAATTTTGTCTTATTCTTGATAATTTTGGATATCTAAATTAAATTGAGGCTGCTTACTAGAACCCATAAATAGGGTGAACATTCGATTGTGAAACCAAAAAAAAAATTCGATGAAAATTTTTTATGTAATAAATTAATGAAATTTATACTGTTTTTAGTGATCGATAACTAAAAGGCAACAACATAAGATGAGAACTTTTCTGTACTACTAATAATAATTGAAATGCGAGATAAGATTGGTCATCTTTCTCAAACTGATTAATAGAATGCCATGTCAGATTGGTGTGAGCTTTCATGTGAGACTGTTATTTGCCTCAGTAACCAGTAGAAATTAATCTATAAGCCTTTGTAAATTAGAATTTTATTTTAATATTTTCAAAAATTTGTAACCACTTCCCTAGTTTTTAATCAAGATATCTGATATGTGATTAACTTTTGATCTAGAATTCAGAGTTTCTTTAAATTTTTCCCCATGTTTTCGTATTTAAGAACGTTTTTAATTATTAAAAAAATGTCTAGATGAGCTGCCTTTTCCGGAAAAATTATTTTAAAAGAATATTTTTCCTATTTTGAACAACAAAGAGGACTTTTTAGTTTATTTTAGAAATTTAAACTTTTTTCGAATTTTAAAATTGTACCTTTTTCTTAAAGCTATCAATGATAGAAGAAATTCATTAAAAAAAAACAGAAAAAATAAAAACTTCATGTTTGCCTCCTTTTTTGGTAACTATTTTATTCAAACTAAGTATCCAAATTAATTAATTAATAAAACATTAGCCCATAAAATTCCCTGTTGAATAATTTTATACCACAATGTTAACTCGTACAAACAACTTGGTGCTGTCTAAGAACACAATTAACAGATCCCCATGTAAATATGCAGGATCAGATGCCCATATATATATATGAATTTTTTTCATTCATATTCAAAATTTTATCAATAAATGATTTTGTTAATTAAAGAACTTTCAATGATGAATGACTGTTAAATTACGATCTAAATAAGTGCAGATTTAAAAAATCTTTGACTGAATGTGAGCCGTGTTTTATCTTTAACGCAGAAATTATGACCAGCGTTTTATGCTGTATTTCATAACCACACATTTTTAAAATGCTAAATATAATATTTTTCTCTTATTTTGACTTGCATTAATACAAAAGAATAAAAAAAGTATGAAAAAAGATGCTTAATTAAATTTATTTACAGAAATAATTATGTATAAGACCAAACACTTTTTTGAATAGAAAGATACAATAGTTTTCTAGGATATTGTTATCTATTATATTGTTTATCTTATTATGAGTAGGAAGCTTTTTCAAAGTAAAATAAAAAATATTGAAATAAATTGTTACAAATATAAATCCTAATTTGACTTCTATTAAACTCTTTAAACAAATATCTCTTTTTTATCTAAAAGCCATCAATTATTTTTTAATGCTTAATTTTTAGCTATAACATATTCAAAAAATTCCAGTGATAATTTTTATAACTTTAATTTTAAGAAATCAAATTACTTAATTTTTAGTTTCAAAAATAAGTTTAATCAACTTAGATTTTAAAAATAATTTTTATTAATCTTAATTTTAAAAATAATTTAAATTATTTTAAATTTAAAACAATTTGAATTAATTTTATACTTAAGAGTAATTTTTAGTTATTTTAAGTTTAGAAAATGAATTTAATTAATTTTAATTTTAGAAAATATTTTGTTTAAATTTTAGAAAAATTTTGATTAAATTTTAAAAATAATTTTAATTGAATTTAAAATTTTAATTTCAAATGTGTAATATTTTTAAAATTTTAATAAATAAATCGTCATTTTGAAATTAATTAAATTTAGTTTTAAAAAGTCGCCTCTTAAATCATGTAAATGTTTGACTTGATTTTTTTATACTAAAAGTATTTAACAAGGCAACAAAAACAATGAAATTTTTATTTACCTTCCTCAGTTGTAGAAGATTGAGAATTTTTATTCGTTTCTCTTACTTAAAGTGATTTCAGATCAGTTTCTAGCTTTGTTTCCTGATATTTGGTTACTTTTGTATCCTTCTTTGTCTTTTCTATTGAATTTTCATCATCACAATCGGAAGATGACATCACGGCACAAAAAATTAACGTTCTTTGTTCTGCAAATTAGAAGGAAAATATTTTGATAATTTCAGCATACAATCAACAATCGATATTTTTTTCATCTTTAATAATCGACGATAAACTGTGAAAATACGAGTAAAGTTTTTCTGCACACCAAAATGTTCTAACCATGATATGAATGAAATATTTTGATCATTAATTAAATTGAGTTTGCAAAGTTATCATTTTAATTTCTTTAACTTAGTGATATTGATTTTTTGAAACAACGTTTTATATTACTTTTAAACGTTTTTAAATGAGTAACATCATAAAAGTTCTAAATTTTAAAAATAAGGATCAAGCAATAAAGTATATACAAGCATATGCAAACAAAAGCAATATCTATTGCTCAATTCTATCAGGAATAAAATTCAGAAACTAAGTAAATAAATAAAAATTACATTTGCGACATTTATCATTTCGATATTTATGTCAATATTTAAAGTACATTCACAGATTCAACTTATAGAAGTAAATTAAATGAATAAAAAAAACTCCATAATTAGGTCGTAAATAGAACTACTGTTTCCTATTTAGTTGCTTTGAAATTGTAGAAATGATTGAATAGTTAAGCCAATGAAACTAATTTTGCTTTTAGCTTTGATATAATTTTCATTTTATTTGGATTAGGAAATTATAAACTGTTTTATTAAAGCAAATTTGTGTATTATTTTTTAAACTCTTTCAACGAGTAATATCAAAAAACTTGTAAATTTAAAAAAATAATCATGCAAGAATAAAATGTATGAATGCAAATAAAAACAATGTGTACCGTTTTATTCTATCTAAAGTAAAATTTAAAGTATCTTAAGTAAAGAAAAATTACATAAGTTAAAAAAATTTTCTGTAATTTAGGATATTTATCATTATGATATTTATGTCAATAAAGTACCCTCATAGATTCACCATATAGAATTAAATTAAATGAAAAGAAAAACTGTATATTTAGGTCATGAATTGAACTACTGTTTTCAATTTTGTTGTTTTAAAATTTCAGAAATCATTGAATAGTTAAACCAGCGAAATTAATTTTGTTTTTCTTTTTGATATTCTATATTCAAAGATTTGCGATATAGACCACCTTTAAAAAATTCCCAAAACTGTTAAACACCTTTGAGAAATTGTTAAGCACCATTAAATAATGTATTTTCAACTTAACATTCCCTATTCCCCATGCAAAAAATAATTCTAATTATTGATACAAATGATGAATCATACAAATCTTGCTAGAAAAACTCAAATCATCTCATTGCGAAGAAATTCTTAAGTTTTAAAATCTTAATATGGAGGTACACCAAATGTCAATCGCTGAGCTAGTTGCTTATTACTTGCCGCACAACGGACAATAAAAAATTTGAACTTTATTGAATTTTGCCCCCTAACTGGTCATAAATTAAAGCATTACATTCTCCCCTCTATTCAATCAAGAAAATGTTTTATTTCTGAAGCATAAGATTTAAATCATATGATTAATTTAAAAATAAATTTAAAACAACATAAATATCTGAGTATCTTTTAGAGAACAAATGAATGTGATAAAGAGAAAATTTTCAACTGGAATCAGTAACCACTTTAATAAAATGAATAATTACCAGGAAATGCAAAGTATAAAATTGATAACTCAACAATGGATTCAAACTGATCAGCAATAAAACTAAACTCGGGAAAGCAACAGCGTCTCTTTAAAAAGATGATTTTATCTTTTCCTCTTTTCTTATCACAATACTTTATCGTTAAAATATCTAATTCCTTTAGATCAAAAATTCAAAATACTTCCCCTACAAAAAATAAAACATTAAATATTTTTTTAAGTTCAATTTTTAATAATTTTAATCGTGAGTAAAAAAAAATTTTAAAAAAGTAAATATATAATTGTAATGATCGCAATCAGCTTGGAAATATCTCGAAGCGATGCACTGTAACAAAATCGGAATCAAATTACGATAAATAAACAGGTATTTAAACTAAAATCTATTTTTACCGTAAAATTTTATATCGAAAGAAATCTGATATAATGCGGTATTTACCGTGATGTTTATTGTATAAAAACTATAATTAACTTAATATTACTGTAAAAATTACTGTATAAAACTTTCAGTAAAATGGATTTTAAGGATGTTGCACTTAGAGTGCCAGTACTTTTTATTGAAACTTGATTTTTACTTGAACTTGAGAAACTTGATCTTTAGTTTATATTATCACAATTATAAATATTTCTAGGTAAATTGAATTGTGTTTTCACTGCAAAAATCTCCGGCTTAAATTACGGAAAAAGTTCCGACACTCAAGGTGACGGTACTATTTTCCAAAAAATCCAATTATACTGAAATGTAACGGAGCAAAAATCTGATAAACCCTAACTTTTACTGTAATAATCGACGCAATTCACTGAATCACTCTCCTTAAATATTACTGTATGTTTTACCCTTGGCCAAAGAATACCTAAGGGAATACCTAAGAGGAATACCTAAGGTTTTACCGTAAAAATAGATTCTACGGAAAACTAGATTTTTTGGACGATGCTTCCCCTAAGTGTTGGTACTAAATACCGTAAATTGATCCGGAAATTTTTACAGTGTATTTTATTAAATCAAGGAAATATTAATTTTTAAAATTAGAAATTTTGACAAAAAAACAACAAAAAAACTTAAATTAATCACTGAATTTGTTCCAACGGAGTAGTCGAAAAGTGTGTGTGATACTACTGATAAGTTAAGACACCAATAGTTAAATATCTTTTTGCCTTTTGTGTCATATCTTACTTATTCAACCCTATTTTCCATTTATGTCTTTTATTCCTATTTCTGTTATTAAATCATAAATATGTTAATATTTTTCTCCCTTTTTTTTTAAATAAATAACAAAAGAAATATTTATTTATATGTATATTTTTTAATATATATATTTATAATTTTTAGCTGATCTCTTATTACTGATTCCTTATTTTACACTTAAGCATCAATACTTAAGCAGTCAATATTATTTTTTAATGTTTCTATAGTAACTCAAAATAAAAATACATCAGTCAAGAATGAGAATTGATCTTAACTGTTTTTTTTTACCTTAAAGCATGAATGGCAGACATGATTTATATTCCATTTTTTTCAAGCAATCGCTTATTATTAGAAGCTACCAGGCAACTAAAAATTTTAATTCTTCCATGCAATAATATTTTCAGTCTATACTAGATATTAAAACATTTTTAAAATTTTTTTGTCATTATAAACAACAGTATTATTTTTTTCAATTTTGTAAATTAAAAACTGAAACTACTGAAATTGTTAGCTAATTAAAGACTTCATTCACTTCAAAAATACATAAAACGCAGTCGATATGTTTTAAGCACTTCAAAAATAGGTGCCTATTTTCAAGACTTGCCAAACGCGAATGAGAAAAAACAAAAGTCAAATTTTAAATCCCACTCTTTTCATTCACGTCTGGAAAGTCATGAAAATAGGCGGCTATATGGCTATATTTGAAACGCTTAAGACATGTCGACTGTTTTTTTTTTTTTTTTTGCTTATTTTAGAAGCGGAGGAAGTTTTTTATCATCAGGTAATTTCTCACCGCTTCACTTTCTTGAGATTATTTATTTAATATTGAAAGTGTGTTTTTTTAGCTTTGTTTCTAACCAAGGACTTTCATTAAAATTAAGACAATTGATAAGTAATTTAATTTTTTAAATTGAATTTCTTTCTTCCTCTTTTTCTCTCTCTCTCTCTTCCTCTTTCTCTCTCTCTCTCTCTCTCTCTCTCTCTCTCTCTTCCTCTCTTTCTTTAATTTTCTCTCTCTCCTTCTCTCAATCTCTAAATCTGTCAAAAACATACTATAAGGATATGCGAAATAAACTAAGTAAAACCGGCAAGCATTATTTTTTAAGCTCTCAACGAGTACGAGCAGGCATAATTTTTCAATATAAACTAAACCAATTAACTTTAGTCAAATATACATAATATTTTTTCTCAAAGCTTTAAAAAATATTGGAATTATTTCCTCCTCCGGGTATTATAAGAAATTATGAAAAATGAACATTTTTTCTTTTCTAACAATTCCTCACTTCTTCTGCTCCAGAAAACACGAACGTCAAAAAACAAGAATGAAAATGCAAATAGACTAGTTAAATAATTCTTATATTTTAGTTGTTTCATTGAAATTCGTCCAAAATGTAACATAAATAACGCAAAGTATAGTTATGATAATGCCATAGAAGAACGACACATCCTCCATGGCATAATCGCAATCGTTAAATATTAAATTGAAAAAAAAATTCTTGTTTTATATTTTTATTAACAAAATCATGAAACTTAAAAAAATAGTTTGAATCAAGTTTCAAGGAATCAATAATGCGGAAAATCGGTTCTTCCGAGAGTTATTACACAGCAAAGATTAATGATGCTATAGAAAAAGAGTTCATGTTCGCACCTTTCGCTGTTTTTCCTCAGAATCAGCTTTTATAGACATAAACCATTTTTCCTCTTTGATCTTTAATTTTGTTCCTTGAGATCTTTATCCTTCACTGTTCGGTTATCTTAAAATCTTTTGCATATGCTAAATTTGTGTTTTATTATTTTTTTGTACTTAATTAATTTTATTTGTACAGATTTTGACTACCACGATACTAAGATAATATCGATCAAAATATTAAAGACCCTCTACAGTTCAAATTTAATTTTTGGAGCAAAACGAGGAACTTATTGACTTGCGTCGAAAAATAAAAACTTATGTATATTTAAAGCGTCAAAATTCAAAAGATTCATTTCTCTTTTAAAATGAAATTCTGCCGATATTAGCTATATGGATCATATAGTTATAAGAAGCTATAATATATTTCGGTCAAATAAATTATACTCTTTTACACCCAGTTTTTTAGTTTTTCTTAAAGTCTTAAAACGATTTTTATTTCTTCATAAGCTCATAACATAAACTTCATTCCCATTCTCAACAAAATATGTTATTGTTTTATTCATTATTAGCCTTTTTTACCTTTATTTTGCTTAAAAATATGATTAAACAATTATGTATGTGTTGTAGATATTGATTCTTTCCTCAATATTTTCTTTGCCCATAACAACCAATGCAACCAATGATAAAAGAAAAGAAAATTATCCGACACAAAGAGTTTTCTTTTGATAAAACTTTTCATCGAGTATTAACTAACTTATCATATGAGAATAAATTTATGTAAAAATATTTTTCCAACCAATATTATAGATATTTCAGATTCATTGTTGAACAGAATCTAATCTTATACCAAAGGAAAAATGAAAAATTAGAAAGAAAAATTTCGCAGCTATAAATATTTATTTAAAAAATCAATGACAATGTTTTTTTTTTCATATAAGAAGTATACATATTTTAAAGACCGTAATAATTCTATAAATCAATTAAACTGTCAGAATTCATAATATCAGAATTCATAAAGGCCTTCGACATTTGTTTAATACAGGGAAAATAATGCACTAATTGTCTAACTGTACAAATAAGTAATTAAAGCATTGAACATTTCAGATGTATTTAATCAGATTAAAACTGTATCTAATATCTGAATAAGAATAATTGTTTTTGCTTATTTATATCAAAAATACCCACTATTTTCAATATTACGTCATCAGACTAACCCATCTCATGTATTTATCTTTTCCATAAAAGCCTCCTTTCACAGTATACATGTATCTAGTATTATACATCACTTCAATACCACATTTTGTCGTTTTTCCAGGCGTTGCATAGTACATCACATACTCATAATCTATTAAATTCCTTATTTCTTTTGCTGCTTTTTTCACTTCTTCTGTATTTTCAAAGTCAGAAGTGAAGCATCTTGTTACACCTTCTTTCGGATTGCCAGCACCTGTTGACGATACAATGGACGTAACTACGCCACTTTCACACAAGCTTTGCAACACCTCCCATCTGTGATCGATTTGATTCAAGTTACCGAAAGAATGCAATGTCCATCTGCCTCTCTTTTTCATCGTTTCTTCAGTGAATGTTATTTTCTGTGTTCCTGTAAAAAAAATACAGATTTGTAAACCATTTAAGCGGAACCTTTGAGTCTAAAGAATGAATAAACTATTAGACAATATATAATATTAGACAAGAATATAAAACAGCTTGTTAGGATTCAATTCTACTAACTAATATTGCCATTATGTAAGCGAAAATATGATTTCAAATAATAAATATCTAATGAGAAGTCACAAATTCATTCATCTCAAAAATAGATCATTTTTATTCATAGTCAACTTAAGAAGGAATATATCAAAGTGCTTAAGCACAATTCAGTTTTGATAAAGTTTAATTCAGCTTTAGTTGTTAATTAAGTTTTAACTAAGTTTAATCATTTTTAAGTTTAATTCAGCTTTAAAGTTTTCCATATTACGTCTAAAGTAAAATTTCTTATGACATATTGCAGTCAATAAAATTACCATAAAATGAAATTAACTTACCTCTTTGATATATTAAATTTTCCCTCTTGATTTTTTAAATTCAAATTTTCTCCCTTTGATAGTTCTTTCAAAAATATAAAAGAAGAAAATTTAGGACTGGGTTCTTATTCATAATCAACTAAGTACAGTATCACCCCTGATTCAAACCAATTAACCCTGATTCAAACTAATTTAAAAAATAAAAAATTACCAAAACAAAATCCAGTGAGCTATCGGAATTAAACGAATCAATCTATATAACTACCAAGGAAATTGGAAAACGTCATTGTATAAAATACAAAATTATATACGATATTTGTATTAATAAAAGAATACTTTTTGTAATGCTATGTGGTATCCGGATGTGTATACTGTTTTCCTGATAGTCCCTCTTATACTTCCAAGGAAAAAAAGATCATTTTGCAGTTCATTCTTACCCTATATTCCCTACAATACTAATATTTATTAATTCAGTTGAATGGTTTATTTTCAGATTAATTTTTGTTGGGTATTTCTTGCATTGATATTCTCTTATGGTGAAAAACATTACTCAGTATAAGTTGATCGCTAATTTTTGGAATACAGGAGATTTCAATATCAAAAATTATTAATAGTAACTGAACTAACTGCTCTGAAATAAAATTTGCGTTGTAGAAAAAATATATTTATTGGATTATAAAATATCTTTTTTTTTGCCTTAAATTTAGTAATTTAAAAAGAAGAGAAAAAAAGCATTAAAAAATAACGCAATGCTTATTTTTTTAAATTATTCGGCAAAAAGCCGTACGCTAATTTTCAAATTACTGTGGGTCTGTCTTAAAAAATTTATTATAAGCAATTAAGCCTATCTTTAAGCTAAAGTACAACTTTTGTTTCATCGAAAAATTTATTTATTGAACTAAGAAAATTTTATTTTTCTTTAGTTGCGTTTTCTTAGAAATATCGTAAAAAGAAAAAAAGAAAACAAAAAAATGAGCAATGTTTCTCTCTCCGTGATATACATAAACAAAATCATGAGATCATACTTTATCTAAGGAGTTCTTATCCTTGTATACAATACCTATACATAAGAACACCATGCATTGCAAGCATTTCATATTGCCGTTAATATATATGTTATGCGACTGTATGTCTTTAAACTCTCGACAGCTTAGTTTTTGTAAATAATTTATGCAACAAAGTATTTTCAGAGTTTATTATATCTCTAGAGGAAATTCATATGGACGTTCTCTATTCGCCAGCTTCAATATTTGCGCTGTGACTTTAGGATCCCAACACACATTTCTCACTCACTAAAATCTTTACGAAAAAGCACTATCAGCAATATTTAAAGCACTTCACTGTAAAAAAGAGAAAAGTTCAATTTTTCTCATCTGCAGCAACTTTAAAAGGACCAGAGCATAATAATATTAACAATTCAGTGATATCATTTGTGGAAAACTTCCTAACAATCAGTAAAATAAATTTTGACACGATTTTGACAAGAACGGAAGAATTTACCTGGTTGGTTACCTGATTGTTTACCTGAGTTTACCGTTATCAATATTGACTCCGTAGTCTTGAATTTTATTACCAGCCCAGAAGACAAGGAAACTCCTGAATCAAGCATTGGGTCAGTCTAGCCTGCGTGTGAACCTCGATCCTTAAGTCAAACATAGTTTATTACACCAATTATTTTCATTACTTTATAAATGTTATCGTTGCATTTGTTTGAGACAGAATGCCATGATATTTAGTTTGGCGCTTATTAAACTCAAAGTTCAATCCACTCCTGTTTTAACAGCTGTTTATACCCTTTCCTGAGCTCACCGGATTTGTTACAAAAAGGGAAAATAGTTAAATCAGTTCTCCCATAAACTACCACTTATGCTCAGCAGTCGCAAATGTGTACGCTATTTTCTTTTTTGAATTCTTATAGCTTCTATAATTTTTTAAACTATCAATAAAAAATGAATAAATCGTATTAAAAAAACAATCATTTTTTCCCATCATATAAAATTATCTCAGAAAAGTTTAACTTGCTTTGCAGATTAGTAATTTCATATTATTTTAAACTTAATTCAGTGACATTGTTTCGATTAACAGTAATAAAGGATTGAAATTGTGATAATATGTCTTAAGATTATCCTCAGGTATGCTTCCCTGACCATCACCAATAACCCATTGTGCAGCTCTAGAGCAACGTAAATAAAATACTTACCATACCTACAATTTGAGACAACACACAAATATTCAATTTGATAACCTCAGTTTTATTAAATATAAATTACTTGTTAGCTTTAGTTTCTTATCAGTTTAATGTTTTTTTTTTTCATTTTTAGATGACTGGAAAAGGCTAAACTAAATGATTAGCTTAGCTGTTGCGCAATCAGGTTGACTCTTCATCCCGCAGTCGAAGCATACAAGTACCGGGCTTGATTCCCACCGTAACCCTGTATGCCTCGATTTGTTTGTATTTATTTGTTTATTCCATATCTTATACTACTAAAGTGTTTTAAAGCCAGAAATCTATAATAACGATTAACTGTACCATCAAATAATACATATTTACCACATTTTTGCCCTCCTTCGGTTTTCCCATAAGTACCGTTAAAGGTAATGTGAGGTTTCCAAAATATGGTTGAAGGCTTTAAATGATCCATGTCTGAAAAAGAAATCCATATGTCAAATTTAACTAATTTTTTAGCGACAGGAAAAAAAACACTAAAACGTTTGTCAGAATATGAATATATTAACTAATGAATATAAATAATGATTGTATAATGCAGGTATATCATGAATATGAAATGTATTTAAATAGTGAATATATAACTGAAATATATCAATATTTATTATTTAATATTTTATAAAAACCACAAGTAGATTCTAAGTAGTTGATGTGTGTTAAATGATTAGCAGAAACCACAGTAGAGGGTGTTATTCAACAATGCCAACTTAACCGTCACGTAATATTAACCGCTATTTGTGTCAAAAAGCTCACACGTGCACTTTTTTGTGTTGTATCACTAGCAGACTTTGTATTGTATAAAATAGGCTTTAAAATATTTCTTTTTTGTTTTGTTTCTTATCCCTTCTCTTAGTTATTTCGTATTTGAATCGTTTTCTTCTTCAGAAGACAATATACATACATGACTAGTTAAATGGATCTTTAGTGTTAAATTAAATATAAATCGGTGTTTAATTTGAAGAAAAGAGATAATGATATTTCAAGAAGTTTTACTCTGTGAACGAATACTTATATATATATATATATATATATATATATATATATATATATATATATATATATATATATATATATATATATATATATATATATATATATATATATATATATATATATATATATATATATATATATATATAGCACAATAAAAACAAAACCGAACTAAAAAAGGAAACAAAAAGAAAACGGAAGTAAGGTAACAGTAGATGATAATATCTATAATATCTTTCTCTCTTTGTTTTCATTGTGCTATATATATATATATATATATATATATATATATCCCTTTATTGTGTCACATATTCGTGCATTTAAAATATTTGTGTCCCTTTCAATATTAGGAAGAAATATTTTAAACAGAAAAAGAAACTGACAGCATCAATAATAAATATGCTGAATTCCAAAGCATTGGGCCATTCCATTGTTTTACAACAACATTTTGAAACTATGTATCTATTTCGGAAATACCTTATTTTTAAATGTCAAAAGATAAGAAATGTATTCATATTAACGAAATAAACCTATGCAAAATTATTATTTCTGAAAGTAATATTGCACAGGGAAATTTTTTTTATCTAAACTACCAGAATATCTTAAAATTAACCGTACTTCCAGTTTCAAACTATAAAAAATTCCAGATCAAATTATGGTGTAATGTACCAGCACGCAGGGTACCGCTTGAGAAAACCATTTTTCCCGGAACGTGCTACGAACCAAAAAGTTGATATACCGTAATTTTTACAGTGATAGTTACTGTAAAATCACTGAATCAGTCTAAATAAATCAATATTACAGTATAATATTTTACGGTAAAAATGGATTTTATGGATGTTGAACCCAAGGTGTTGGTATTATTACCAATTGTAATACTGTATCTTAATACTGTAATTTGATCTGGACTTTTTTACAGTACATGGAGCATCAATGGCTCGGCAACTTTTACCTATGAACTTAAGTAATAATTTTAATTCGATTATTTTGTCATTTTACCTTAGAGCTTGGCATAAAAACCATTTATGAGTTTAATTTACCTTCTAGATTTGTAATGTTTATTAAATAGTGAGTAATAAGAATTATAATTTTGAAACTCCTGAATTTTTAGTAAGCCCTTTAGCATATGAACGGAAAAATTAACCAAACAGATTATTTAAAAACCGTATATTTACGTTTATATTGCCAAAATTATACTTTTATTTACCATGTATGTCTGTACCATAAAGTAAGGGGATTTTACTAAAAAAGTTTCCCCATGTGACCTTTTCCTAATATTGTCCAAAAGGCTGATTTAAAACTCAACTATTACGAGTATAATATTTTTAGAATTTTTTTTTTCAAATTTGTTCCTATATACATTATATTTTACAACAAATTGGACAAACACAAAAATTTTTCAGTCACCCATAAATCAAACGGTCCAATACGTTAGATTATTGTAACGACGAATGGAAAAAGTAATTTTTGGAGCAAATTTTTCTATGTAATACTCTGTAAAGTGTACATAAAATACATAAAATGTTGTATCCAATTGGGAGTACTTTCATCCTACCTAAGTAATAAACACAATAGTAATAAATACAACATCAACTTATGCAGTTATGTTTGCTTATATTCACCTTTTCCGTAGAACTCTCCGTTCACTGTGTGTTCATACAAGTACATTCCATTTTTCTCCAATTCTCCATTTAGTCCCGTAGATAATTTAGAAGCCTTATAATACATTGAAAATTTATAGTCTACTAACGTTCTGATTTCATCTGCTGCGTATTTAACCTCTTTTTGATTGTTAGGATCAGTGGTATAGCAAACAGTTACTTGCGGAACATCAGAACAGGCTATGGTGGATGATTTAATTGCAGCTAGAGTTCCATTATTGCATAAATTTTGCAACACAACCCATCTCCGATCCAATTCTCTCAGATCATTATGAGCAAACAATAACCATTTACCTCCTTTCTGTTTTAATTCATCATCACTTATAGAAGTTGGAGAATAAAATAAAAAATTACTTTCTTCAGTTTTCGAGGGAAGATTATCATCGAACATTCCTATTAAGAAAAAAAAATGAAAAATTATCAGCTGTACTAATTAATCAAATGTAGATGAATACTCTCTTTTTACATAAATTGTCATTAAAAATACTATAAAGAATAAATAATAAGTTTTCAGCATTTACAATCTTTAAGAAATCAGAAGCATAATAAATAAATTTTGAGTGTACTTCTTGCAGTTTAATTTAACTATATAAAAAAATGTTTCCAAATAAACTAAAGAAAAGTTATATTACTGTTACATTTTCTATTACTGCATTCTATTATATTCCTTTTCTATTACTATTTAATTTCTATTTCTATTAGAATCTCTAATTCTCTTAGGCACTTATGAGTGAACAAAAACCATTTACCTTCTTTCCGTTTTAATTCGTCATCACTTATAGAATTCTCAGAATAAATTAAAGATTTCTTGTCCTCAGTCTCCAAGGGCCGATTATCCTCAAACATTCCTATTTATAAAAAAAATGTAGAAGTATCAGCCGTATTGATTAATCAGATGCATATGAATACTCTCTTTGTATACATATTATCATTTAAAATAAAGAATATATAATAAGTTTTTACATCCACAATCTCTTAGAAATCACAAGCATAAAAAATATATTTTAAGAGTATTTCTTGAAATTTAATTTGACTATAGAAAAATAATTTTTTCCAAAACATCAAAAGAAAAGTTAAATTGCTGTTAAAATCTCTATTAGAATATTTTATAGATAAAAAAATAGATGGAAAATTTAAAAATATAAAAAAATAATATCAAATAACATGAGTAAAAATAATTAATTGATAAACATCTATTTCCATTTTGAGTTGATCACTTTGAATGTTCTCCTTAAGCGCAATAAAGAAAAAAATTAACAGGAAATGTTATAAATATGAGCTAAAGACTACGGATATTTTTTTACATTGATTAAATTAAAATAATATAAAAAATAACAAAACTAAAAGTTTAAGAAAACAGTTAATAGATTAAAATATTCAAAATATTCAAAATATTTGCGTGAAACTCTAATTTAGAGAGCTCTTTTGACCACACAGCCTCATGCTGCAAGCAGAGTGCACTAAAGATGATGCTATCAATCATTTACTTTTAAAGATGAAGGTTAAGTTAGAAACAAAAAGTTATCTTAGGAAAAAAAACATACGTCTCATTCAAACCTCATCCCATCTTTTAAAGCTAACTAATTTTTATGATATAAAATTAAATGTAAACTTAAGTAAAAATTACAATTCTTCATTTATTTGAAATAGCTTTATCATTCATAATTGATCAATTCGTTTTACCACACACACACACAGATATATATATATATATATATATATATATATCATAATAAAGGCAAAAAGATTAAAAAGAAAAGAGAGAAAATTAAGAAACATTATAAGTTGATTTTTTTAAATTTCTATAAGAAAATAAAATCGAAGCCTAACAATTCTGCTTTAAACAAAGCTTTTCAAATAAAACTGAATATGATCTAAATTCTATATTTATAAATACCATTTTTAACTTTGGTCATAATTATGCACAATACTTAATGCTTCATACTGAGAATCAATCATTTTAAAATTAAATTACATTTAATTTTAACCTACAGTAACAGAAAATAATTATTAAATGGCCATTAAATATTACGTCATTTTTAAGCAAAATCAATGCGAAACAACTACCTACTCAAATTTGTCGAACACAAATATTTCGAATCACACACAGAATAAAAGCTGTGTGAATAAAGTTTTAGTTTTTAAAATAAAATGAAATTTGGAGTCATGATGGTAATTACATTTAAAGAATGAATTATCTATAAAAAATAATCAACCAAACAACAATTGTTTTTATCACAATATTTTTATCTAGGAAAGTATTGCATGTTAAAATTTCAGTTCAATCCTTTATTCTAAATTATCAATTTTTATTTATTGGCATTAAAATCTTCGTAGACAAATCGCCATATTCATTTTCCATTTTCTAATCCTTTTCGGTTATTTTATTTCATGTTTGTTTTTTCATTTTGCCCTGAAAAGTAATAAATTTTTTTAAGAAAATATTAATATTACACCTTACATATTTTTAACCGATCGTAAATTTATGTGAGGGAAATTATTAATTTGATGCCCCTAAATTTTTGAAAGAATTAAAAGTTCGTAAGAAGAAACATGGTCGTTGCAATTGTATGTCTGTAGATTTCGCAATTTAATCAAACCTCTGTAGATTTTATAATTGACGCAAAACTCTAATTTATTCCATGTCCTAAATTTTCTATATTAGTATGTGAGAAAGTTATTCATGGTACTTTGCACCGTGTGCGAAGTATCAGAGTCAACAAATGATACTTCTGTACAGTGCTCAAAACAAAATGACGGATCACCCTGAATATCTTTTGATCTAATGATTACCTCAACCTTTTTTCGATAGATTCGGACTTTATCATAGGCTGCCCCCTATATTGTGGAAAGCATATATGCGAATCCGTAGTAAAAAATTCATATTTATTTAGAGAAAGTACATATTTGTGTCCTTTTTCGTAACTTAAAATATCATCTGCTTTAATTAATTAGTATGTTAAGTTCCTTACACCATTAAGATTGTATCCTAAAGGGATAAAATCTGATCATTGGATCAAAAGTTATTCAAGTGGTCAATTTTAACTTGCCCACTGTACAACTTAACTTGCCATCATTGTTTAAGCTGATATATTCTTTCACAACAAGAGTAACACCAAGTTATGTTTTCGTAACTCTAAAAATGGAAATTGTCTGGCCAATACAATGCTTCGAACAGAAATTGCCGTTTAAAATATTTTTTGCCCCATGTACACTATAACGAGGTTTTCACATTATACTTATACACTTCATTTCAGGTTATACTTATGCACTTTTGACAACATTAAATTAATGCAGATATAAATACTTTCACAAAGTATGTAATATCTAGTTGTATTTTCGCACAAACCATAGTCAAAGTCGAAAACTTTTAAGAATATTAATTATTTAAAAAAAAATTCTTATTCATTGAATATACATTGATATCTGCCTGACCTAGTGTCTAAGACACATACAAATGTGGTTAAAACGAGGCATCGAAATAACTCTCCATAAATATAGACATGTGAAGAGTTTAGGTAAAGAAGGTAGCCCTCAGTTGGCATTTTGAAAAGAATTTGAGATTTTTCTATGAAAGCAATTAGTTTTAAGGAGTTTTATTTCCTTACTTTTTTTTAATGGATTTATTTTATTGTATACAATGCCAATGGATTGTATAAATTGCTTACTACGTAAATATTTTATACTTTTAATGAGTATGACTATGATTCATGAAAGTACATATTGTAGTTTTTTTTTCTTACTTAGAAAGGTATAATTTTTTTGGCAATCACCAAGTAGTATTAATATATATATATTAGTACTACAGCGGATATGTGTAGACAAATGGTTGGTATTCCTTGTACTAATATTTTTTTTAAATAAAGGGTTATTTCCAATAACGCACTTGTCTGAAATCACATACACTGATGCTTTTAAAGAACCGTTTCCTGACATTCACCACATTGTGTTTTCCTCTTAAAAAGTTTAAGGCTATTTTTTGATTTCTCAACACTGATTTTTTTTTAATTGGACCTTAAGAATTTCCAAATAGGGCAATTAAATTAACTCTTGTGTATCATTTAAAAATTGATTATTTGAACAAAGGCATTTTTTGGGAGGTCATCGGCACAATAATATTTTTTAAACACAAAAAATTATTAAAAGAAATTGCGCTGTTTCTTTGACATTCATTCTCCCATTTCCTACCTTAACTAAGAAACAAAAGCAATTGTCATTTCATACAAAATCTTGATGTAGTAAATATACACTGAAGAGCCAAAAAAACTGGTATACCTGGGTAATATTGTGTAGGGCCCCCGCGAGAGCGCAGAAGTGCCGCAACGTGACGTGGCATGGATTCGATCAATGTGTGAAGTAGTGCTGGAGATAATTCACACCATGACTCCTGCAGTGGGAGTAAGAGGGGATGGGGATATCTTCTGAACATCACGTTGCAAGGCATCCATAATATGTTCAATAATGTTCATGTCTGGGGATTTTGGTGGACAGCGGAAGTGTCTAAATTCGGAAGAGTGCCCCTGGCCACCAAAATCCCCAGACATGAACATTATTGAACATATTTGGGATGACTTGCAACGTGATGTTCAGAAGATATCCCCACCCCCTCTTACTCCCACTGCAGAAGTCATGGTGTGAATTATCTCCAGCACTACTTCACACATTGATCGAATCCACGCCACGTGGTGCTGCGGCACTTCTGCGTGCTCGCGTGGGCCTTCACGATATTAGGCAGGTATACCAGTTTTTTTTGCTCTTCAGTGTATAAAGAGTATATAATAAGTTTTTAGTATCTACAATCTTTAAGAAATCACAATAATAAATATATTTTGAGTGTACTTCCTGCAGTTTAATTTAACTACCGTAAACCGGGGCGAGTCTACCCATCCAGGGGCGAGTCTACCCATTTTAGCTTTATTTAATTTTCACTATTTTAAATTGCAAATAAAAAAAATTTTACCAACGGAGGACTTAGTTCAGACTCTAAGGAAAATGGCGCTATAGTAGTTTGATCCGCTTTTATTTATTTGGTGTCTTTTTAACCGACCTGTTCAAACGTCTTTTGAGAGATTTGTATTGAAAATCAGCAAACTTTTAGTTGGTGCTCCGTAAGTATATTATTATTATTACTATTTTCACTTTGGTTAAGTGATAAACTTATCTAAGACTAAGATTACATTAATTTTATATGAAAAAAACCGAAAAGAATGTAAATTTTGCTGCTGTAAACAAAAAGCCAGAATTCGCGGGGCGAGTCTACCCATTCGTATTTAGTTTCAAGTTAGTAGTGAGTATATTATTTTAATTCTGCATTGATAAATCTATCATGAATAAGAAAATTTACAGGTTAAATATAAATGTAAATACAAAATATGTTTATTTTACCTATTTTTTCAATTTTTATATTACAAAATTATCTTTTTTTATTTAATGCAAGTTAAATAAATTATTATTTATTATTACAGATGGTTCGAAATTATATTCGCAAAACAAATGGATTTAAATGTTACAAAAAAATGCCATGATTTTGTTAATAATATTTAATTATTATTATTTATTAATTATTTAATTGCAAATTTATATTAATTTTAATTTATTTTTATCAACAAAAATCAGAAAGAAATTTTATTTTATAATGTTAATGATTTTAAAAACAAAGTGATCAAAATGTGATAATCGATCAAATACTCAATTTGTGTTACTTTATGAATAAAAAAATGGAATATATAATAAAGTTATGAATTTTACTTCATAAATATCGTATATAGTAACTAAAATGACTATTTAGTAGTAAAACTTGATTATTTACAATGTTAACATTCATTTTAGTAGAATGGGTAGACTCACCCCATACGAGAGATTTGTCAGCAGTTCTATAAAAATATACAGTAACAGCGTAACTGTTAATTTTTTCTAAAATCGATTTCACAGCTTTAAAGAGGGATAAATAGCGATTCCGAAACACCTATTAAAAGCCTTTTTTCTTTAATATTTACAAAAGTTTGACCACTTGAAAGTTGACAAACTGAAAAAATGGGTAGACTCGCTCCGGTTTACGGTGTATAAAATAATGTTTCCAAATAAACTAAAGAAAAGTTGCATTACTGTTAAAATTTCTATTACTGTATTCTATTATATTCTTTTTCTATTACTATATCATTTCTATTTCTATTACAATCTCTAATTCTCTTAGATACTTATGAGTAAACAGAAACCATTTACCTCCTTTCTGTTTTAATTCGTCATCACTTATAGAAATCTCAGAATAAAATAAAGATTTCTTGTCTTCAGTTTCCGAGGGCCGATCATCCTCAAACATTCCTATTTCTAAAAGAAATGTAAAACTATAAGACCGTATTGATTAATCAAATGCATATGAATACTCTCTTTGTATACATATTATCATTTAAAATAAAGAAAATATAATAAGTTCTTACATAAAAAATATATTTTAAGAGTATTTCTTGAAATTTAATTTGACTATATAAAAATAATTTTTTTTTTCCAAAAAAAAAGAAAAGTTACATTACTGTTAAAATTTCTATTAGAATATTTTATAGATAAAAAAAATAGATGGAATATTTAAAGCAATAAAAAAATAATATCAAATAACATGAGTAAAAGTAATCAATTGATAAATATCTATTTCCATTTTGAGTTGATCACTTTGAATGTTCTCCTTAAGCGTAATAAAGAAAAAAGTTAACTAAACAGGAAATGTTATAAATATGCGCCAAAGACTACGGATATATATATATATATATATATATATATATATATATATATATATATATATATATATATATATATATATATATATATATATATATATATATATATATATATATATATATATATATATATATATATATATATATATATATATATGTTCCACCTGTTGAATCTGTATCTTCTGGAGTTTAAATGTAAATTCCACTCCCTACCTGATTACCAATTTTACTACCGTTTGTATACATTTTGATGTCCTGTTTTCGGTTTTTATTAATAACCTCCTAGGGCGATTGTCTAATATTTTATGGCAGAAAATCCTTTTTATTAACAGAATAATTATTAAAGCTAATTTACATACATTCAAATTTAATTTTTTTCCCACTTACTCCCCATTTTAGTTTTGGAATACAAAATGATAATATTAAAAGTATGGAACTAATTTATTTTAATTTAATTTCGAATTTTGATATAGGGATTCCCCTTTCTTGTTTCGGCCATACTTAAAGCCATGATAAAGATCATGAGACGTAGTTGATAATTCACTTTAGGTTCTCCTTTTGTTTCGTAAAGCGATAAATTTTATCAACTGTTATCAAATAATGCATTCCGAAATATTGTTTTTGATGTTGCATTTTGACTTGACTGAAATAGAACAAATTTTTTAAATAAAATATAAAAGCACTTAAAATCTTCTGCGTGTAATATTTTTTACACGCATTTAAGCTTATAAAATTATAAAAGAAAGTGAACTATATTTATAAATATTCTGATGATTAAATTTAAAAACGTTTCTGATTGTACGTAATTGTTTTTTCATGATTGCTCTAATGTTGATAATTTTTTTAACTTAAAAGTCTTCACAATTATTATTTTTTTACATCTCATTTTCAGTAATTTATTGAGGGGTAGAGAAAAGTGTTTCACCTCCACATTTCATTCTTTGTCAAACACTCAATTTTCGTCTTTTTAATAAAAACGTTAAAATTTTCGTTGTGATTCTTCTTTATTGATATTTTCAAAAACGAAACGCTTTAAAATGTATTACACTTTCATACAGTGGGAAGCAAATGCACTAAAAAATGTAGCAACTTAAACAATGAAAAGTTTAGAAATTAAATTTTAGATGACTAAGAATTTCAGCTCGAGTACTTACAAAACAGACATTTTGTGTAAAACAAACAAGAAATCTTGGGGTATCTATACAAGATACCATGGTACAATATAAACTGAATCATATAAGGTAACCAATACAGTTCTTTTCGTTTTTGCTCTGTCACTGTCATTGAATCAATTGAAAATACACTGAGTAAAATAAAGCGTGGTTATAACTGCCAGAATGTAATTAAAATTTACAGTGTTTCTAAGGGAACACCAAAAAGCTTTGTGATTTTTACCGAAGCAATTTGGTAATGATTTTGGTTTTATAACACGTGGTGAGTTTTAGAAACTTTTCAGTTTTTTATTGATTATATAGTAAGAAAAACCATTATTCTGAAAACCAAAATTTCCAATAAACCCTTACTATATGAAAGGAAAAATTACCAAATGAATAGTTTAAATATCTTATCTTAGTTTTTTTTTCACCAGAATTATAGGAATTTCTACCAGAAATGTCAATAATGTTAAATGAAATACCTCAAATCAATCGGAATACATAAAATTACTGTATCCGGTGGTTTAAAAATCTGTCGATAGAGAGTAGAAAAAAACAGTCGTTATAAAAGAAGGTGCATCACGCGCTTTCATCAATTGCAATTTGTAAAGCAGCGAAGAAGACAAATGGAAGTGTCCAAGCAGTTTCATCGGTGTCGTTTGCTTTACGACATCAAACGTGGGCTAATCACAAACTCTGTTAAGTCACCGATTATGTTCAGCATTTGAAAATAGTACTGTGAATAAACGTACTGCAAGGTATTGCTTTCAAAAATTCGTCGAGAAATTTGTCCCTCATTGATGAATTTAGTAGTGATCGGCCACAGACCTTGAGTAATAAAGCGCTGCAAGCAATAATTGAAGAGGACACTATTCTAACGTGCGGTGAAATTGAAAGACAGTTTAATGTTTATGAAAAAATGGAATTCAAATGCACTACCTTGACAAAACTTACAGGCTGAGCAAAAGGTTCAGTACATACTTTTGGAATTTCAAAAGAAACAACGAGTGGCAGACTGTATTTCTCCTTACCGTAACACATCCATATTTTTATTTTATTTTATAACCGTCGTTGAGAAGCCAAATCCATTGCGGGTTTACAACTACCAGTGTTCAACTCCGTATCCTTGTAATTTTGAACCCATTACAGAAGACAAAGGAAAGCCTGAATCAAGTATTGGTAGAAATTTGTCTTCGTACTTTGTGATAGAGCTAATTAGTATTTGCGTTACAAGGAGAGGCAAAACATGAAAATCTTCCATTGTTAGCTCGATGGGAAGGTAATCCTAAACCATGATCTGTCTACAACTTAGGACATTTTACGTAACCACTGCGGTCGCTGCGGAATTTGAATCTACTAGCCATCACTGGGATTCGAATCCGGTTCATCTCATTGGAAGGCGAGTGCTCTATCCCCTGAACCACCCCTCTCTTCATCCATATTTAATCTAATCCGAACTAATTTCAAAAACTGCGTCCTGTAGGACATTCCGAAGCGTTTCGAACATTGGTTGCTCCTCGCAGAGTTAGACCAATTATTCACCTACGCAAGATTATGCTTTGTCTCTGGTGGAGTAGTCGTCAAATTGTTCACTATTGGCTACTTCCAATGAGATAAGCAGAATCTGTACTCGCAGTAATTAGAAGGTATGCAACGGAAGGAGCCAACACTGGTGAATCCCCAAGTTCTTGCATGACTATATCCGGCCGCAAGTCGGATGGGTGCTCTGGAATACCATATAGCGACTCGGTTGGAAGACTTTGCGTTATCCTCCTTACTCACCTGACGTTGTACCAAAAGATTATCACATAGTCTGTTCCTTACATAATCATCTTCGTTGAAGATCCTTCACAAATGAAGCAGACTTGCTTCAAGCACTCGCGGACTTTTTTGGCGTTCAAAACCCCTAGGTTTTACCACAAAAAGATTGCAGAGCTGGAAGCTTGTTGGTAGAAGGTGCAAAATGCCGATGGAGATTACTTTGAGGACTAATAATAGACTTCCTTTTCTCTAAATCATCATTCATTTTATCCGTTAACTTGTTCCTAACTTTCCTAACACTATCGAATTTATGCCAATGTAGAACATTTTTTAAAATGTATGGTATCTCTCTTCAAAATCACAAATAAATTTTGTCAACCTATTTGCTAACTGCCTTTTCTTAACAGAGTAAACAGTATTATAACGAATCAAAAACACGATGATTCAATTTACCAGTCCACTCTTCATATTTTATCTGTCAACTCGTTGTCTATCAAACTCGTTGTAATAATTGATATAAGTATTTATTTTCAAATTAGAAGCAAATTTCATCATGTAATAGAAAACTTTTATTAAGCACAATTACATCTTATAAGCAAAATCAACATTTATGTACATAATCATTAGTAAAGAAATACAATCAATAAGATTAAAAAGAATTTTAGCTCATAAAATTTAAAAATATTGAAAGCAATTGCTTTAATTAATAAAGTTAATATTAATATTATGGATTAAAATATTTAAATTTTCGAATTCATTACTTTTCAAATTAAATTTTTATGTCTCATACTGCTTTTAATGTTTTATGAAATATCGA
This sequence comes from Parasteatoda tepidariorum, assembly GCF_982258835.1. NCBI lineage: Eukaryota > Metazoa > Arthropoda > Arachnida > Araneae > Theridiidae > Parasteatoda > Parasteatoda tepidariorum. Next base: position 63,386,307 of record NC_141760.1, on the reverse strand, counting down.
ATATTTGTATTTTCCATGCATTTAACATTATCTTTTTAGTGCAAAGTGTAAGGTTTTTCTCATGTTGATTCAAAAATATCAATGACAACACTGCAACACATAAATGCCAACAGGCAGTATTCATCATTTAGACTAATAATTTTTTTTTTCTCATTTTAAAAATTTTCAATAAATTTTTTAATGAAAAATATCATTTTTTTTTTAAATTTTTAGCAAAATAATTATTTTATTTCTTCAAAATTTTTTTAATTCATTGAAAGATTTGCAAAAAATAAAAAAAAAAACAGTTTATGTTTGCCAGGAGCATTAATTACGATTTCCTGTAAGATCAGTTTAAAGAAAAATTACTTTTAAATGCTATTCCATCGATTATATTTATCTCTTTTATAAAAACCACCCTCAAAAGTATGCATGTATATAGAAATTTCTTTTTTCCCGGCATCTATATACCGTCCTTCAGCAGAGGCAGCATTTGTTTTATAAAACATCACATACTCGTAGTTGACTAACTTTCTGATTTCGTCTGCTGCTCTTTTCACTTCTTCTTCTTTATCGAAAGCGGAAGTATAGCACATAGTCACTCCTTTCTCTCTGTCAAAAGCTGTTGATGACTTAATACAAACGAGCGTGTCATTCTCAATCAAGCTTCGCAGGACAATCCACCTGTGGTCTATTCTTTCTAAATCACCTTCAGCAAACAATAACCATTTTCCACCCTTTCTTTTCTCTTCCTCTTCTTCGTTTACACCTTGAGCTGGATAGTATATATAATCGATATGTTCGATATCTGAAGGCAGAAGAAAATCATCGGATTCTACAAAAAAAAAAGGATTTTTTTATTGTTTCTGAAACTATTAAACAGTTAGTTTAAAATAAAAACAGATATTTATAATCTAACATCACATAATATATTAAACCCTATCCCAGTAATAAAATATGTGGACACTGACAGATCTTGGTATATTTCAATAAAAGTATAAATCCTAATTACAGATATTGGGTTTATATTATGCTACCAATACTTAGCTAACTGAGAGAATTAAGTTGCCATAATTGCTTCCTTTTTTTATAGATCTTGATTAAAATTACGAATGTTCAAAAATTGAATTAATGAGAAAATCAAATACATTAAAACCCAAAATTATAGAATATGTAAGCTATTATATGTATTTCATAGAATAAAACATAGATTCTAATTTATTCCTTGCATTACCATTATACAACGAAATAGGCATTAACTGAAATTTTAAAAAAATAGCAAATTATTAAAAAGAAATAAATAAACGCAGAAATAGAAGTTATTGGTTTAGAGTAAACGTAGAAAATCACCACACGTATTATAGACGTCAATTATACTTTATTAATTTTGGTAATAATTACTAATGATATTACGGTAATTAGTATAGTTTTAATAGGAACCAAATATACTAATATTTGTACAAGATGTTATTATGGAATAAATGGAACATATTAAAAAAAATACCAGATACTTAAAATTATATATATAACAAACCGACCCATTTTGCACAAATTTTGTATTTTGCCATGTATAATTGTATTTTTTAAAATGATGTCAAAATTATTGTATACCTTGCAATTCAAAATTTTTTCGACCATTAGTAAATAAAATAATAAAAAATAATAAATACTTACTAAAAGTAATTTTTTGCCTGGAATTATTTCTGGATAAACTAATTTTAAATTTTATAATTGTGTGTAATATTTGAAATTATATCAGTTGCATGCTGGAATAATGTTTTAGAGTTAACAGGAATACTTTTTGAGTTATGAAACGTTTTTGCTCAAAAATTATAAATTTTTTTTTAAAAAATTAAAAGGTTTCCGTTCATAACTTCTTTAAAAAAAATATTGCCAAAGATATGTATTAACAGTTATCACTGTAAACATATGTAAATATTCTATGAAAAAAATTGAAGCAATATCTTGTTTAGATGCTAAGAAAAAGTGCATTGGAAAAGGTCAGTTTTAGCATGAGAGGCATATACCACACTGGCTCCCTTTAATTATTTTGATAATAGGCATTACTGGTATTATGGTGATTGGTGCAGTTTTAATATGCACCAAGTACATTAATACAGTAAAAAGTATTATATTATTATGTTCCGTATCTATTTAAACTTCAAAACTGCATAATATTCTATTGTTTCAACATGGATACTGGGGAATTAGGTTTTTAAGGTCCCTCTAAAAGAATAAGTACCGGAAAAAGTTGCTTAATAGCAGTAAATTTTGACTATCGTGAGTTAGTTTCAAGCAGCTAAATGATACTGAAATCAAGCCAAATGATACTGAATGCAGTTAATCTTTATTTTGATGAAATAAGCATCTAAAAATGTGGAACAATTGAAAATCAACAACTGAAACCACCGAAAAAAGGTAACGAATAATTATTAAAAATCGGAAAAAGATTTTGAATTATTTTCCAGCTTTATTAATTTTGTCAATATATATTTTTTCAGTTTTATTCATGATTACGCAGTGTTGTTCAAACTGATTTATTGATTAGTTTTGCATAATATAAGTTGTTTCTAATATATAAGTTGTTTCGTAATTCACAGCTTAAAAAATAGATTATGCGCATAGTTTGGGCAAAATATGTCTGAAATCTAAGAAAGGAATCAGTTTCAGACTTATTACTATTTCATATTTACGGTTTCATAAAAAAAATCTTAGAAAAAATTTTTTTAAAAATTCTTAGAAAGAAATAATAAAAAAAGTTTAATTGAAAAAAATTTTATATGCATAATTTATTGATCAAAGTATCATGATACACTCATTAGCTGCACGAGGTTAAGTTCTTTTTTCATTGTTGAAATTTATGAGTTTAACTCTAAAAATATACAAGCACAATGTAAAAATTGAGATGTAAAATGAAAATGTCACAATAAATGTTTAGCGCAAATTGCACGTCAAATAAACAGAATTTCATTTGGATATAAAAATATCTTTATTTAAAAAATTATTACAAAGTATTTTTCCGAATCTACATATATTTCTATAATTTATATAACATATAATAACATCCTACATATAATAATATCCCATATATATTTCATTAATTATATAAAAAATATTCGTTATAACTTTTTTTTAATATTTTGCATTGCACTTTTTTAAACTATTAGAAAGATCACCTGAAATTATGTGAAATTTCAGCGGAAAACGAGTTTTATTTTTTATAAATAAAGCATGAAAATATACTTAGAAAACTCGAGATTAAATAATACTTTAAATATCTGTTAAAATGGTTTTATATTCCTTTTTAACAGGTATTAAAGCAACAAAAGCAATAAAAAAAGTTTATGTTATGATTAAGTTACTAAATCACTCGGTATTTTTAACTGAAAACCGTATTCTGGCTGGAAGTAATAAGAATTCAATTTCAACAAATGTATTTCAAAATTGGAACTCCTTAAAAAATAAATTATTCAAAATTCGAAGCATTCTTATATTCAATAATCTTTGAACATATTTAAGCAAATGTTTATAATTATTATTATGTTATAATTATAAATGTCAATTAAATATAATTATAAATGTTAACTAAATATAATTATAAATGTTTAGAATAATAATTATTATGTTGCAATTAAAGTTCACTACCAGCAAAACTCACTCATTGAAATCAATTAATTTCCAATTATTTTCAATATATTCATAGAACTCTTTTTCACACGTCCTCATGTACAAAGGCTTTTTTTCTTGAAAATATAAAAAACAATATGGATAATACCCGATTTTTTCAACCAATATATCTGCAACTTTAGCAACGTGTACTTTATCTTCATAATTAGAAGTGTAACAGTTAATGCAAATAGTTCCATTGGGTTTCTGAAACACTTTAGGATGACGAGTAGCAAACAACTCCGCATTTTGTTCATGAAGTTCATTCACACACATCTGAACGTGTTCTATTTCCGTTAATCCATTATCAAGTACAATATCAGGAGCACAAGAAATAGTCCAGTTGCCTCTGTTTGATTTATCTCTATTTGTAAGATATGTCGATCTGTTTTCAAATGATCTAGATTGATTTTCTCTTATATCATCGTTCCACCGCTTTCTGGACTCAGAACTATCATTTTGTTTCAATCTTTCATATTTAAAGTGGGGGTCTCTCCAACTTAAAGAACTTGAAACGGAAATAGATTCTTTCTCTTCCTTTGGATTAGGGTTTCGTAAACTCCTCCAATTTGTTGCTTCAGCTCCTAAATTAACCGCTTCAGTAGTTGATCTCATATTATGAGTATTTTGCTTTGAAGAAATTTTATTTGCAAGAAATGTGTCTCTAAATGATGGTTCAGGTCTTTCTATGTTTTTAATTGATTCTTCATGACGGAGGTTATCGGCCGTAGATTTCTTTTTAACAGTAATTCCTGAGGAAATGAAAAATTATTTTCAGTAAGAATTGAATCAAACATCTTAAAGTATTATTTCAGAGTGCCTAAACATTTTGTGGTTTAGATTTAAAATCAATACTGGAACGAATAAATTTATGTGAATGCATCAGTTTTTAGAAGAAAAAATTCATGATTAAATTAATTGGTAGTAATTTCGTATTATTCTTGGTAATTGTGGATATCTAAATTAAATTAAGGTTGCTTACTGGAACCCTAAAATGTGTTGTACATTGTGTTATGAAACCAAAAAAATTCGAATCATGATGAGATCAAAAACATTTTATGTAATAAATTAATGAAATTTATAATGTTTTAGTGATCGATAACTAAAAGGCAACAACATAAAAATAAATACTTTTTCTGAACTACTACTAATAATTGAGATGCGAGATGAGATTGGTCATCTTTCTCTTACAGATTAATAGAATGCCATGTCAGATTGGTGTGAGCTTCCAGGTGAAACTGTTATTTGCCTCAGTAACCAGTAGAAATTAATCTATAAGCCTTTGTAAATTCGAATTTTATTTCAAAATTTTCCAGAATTTGTAGCTACTTCCCTAGTTTTTAATCAAGATTTCTGATATGTGATCAATTTTTGATAGAGAATTCAGAGTCTCTTTAAATTTTTTACCAAGTTTTCGTATTCAAGAAAATTTTTAATTATTAAAAAATGTCTAGATGAGCTGCCTTTTCCAAGAAATTATTTTAAAAGAATTTTTGTCCTATTTTTAAAAACAAGGAGGATTGTTCAGTTTATTTTAGAAATTTAAAGTTGTTTCTAATTTTAAAATTGTAACTTTTTCTTATTTTCATGATACATTAAAGCTATCAATAATAGAAAAAATTCATTAAAAAAATGGAAAAAATTAAAATTTCTGGTTTGTTGCTTTTTTAGGTAACTATATTATTCAAACTAAGTATCCAAATTAATTAATTAATAAGACATTAGCCCACAAAATTCGCTGTTGAATAATTTTATATGTCAATGTTAACTCATACAAACAACTTGGTGCTGTCTAGGGACACAATTAACAGATCCCCATGTAAATATGCAAGAACAGATGCCCATATACATATGAAAAATATATTGCTTTACAGATAGTTAATATTTTTAGTCAGCAGCGCCATCTATTTATCAGAATCCATGTTGTTGTTGCAAGTATCGGAATCGACTAGCAGTGCTAGACGACTCTCATTAATCCGAACACCTCCCGAAAAATCTATAAAAAGACTGGAGTCTCGCAGGACCTCTTCTTTACCGAATCCCAAACAAGTCAGAATATGCGTAGGGGAGGCCATGTCTGTCGAGCACCAATGACATTCTGGATAATTTTTTTTGGCCCTGGTTGAAAGTAAGGGATCTAGTGTGGCCACTCAAGAAGCGTGAAAAGGCAGTTTGATGGGCTCTCGGTCTAAGATTGAAAGATTCTCCCGGTTTTTTTGCAAAATACCAAGAGTGGTTGGGAGGAGTTCTTATGGTCTTGTTTAATTTCATTTTTATCAGGGAAGAAATTCACTAAAGGTAAGCTTCCCACAATGATCAGTGTCTTCTTCGTCAGCGGTTTTGGCCAGGAAGTCGGCCCTCTCATTCCCATCAACCCCAACATGTGAGGGAATCCACTGAAAGTGTATAGAATGGTTGGATGAAAGCCTGTCAATTAAGTCTAAAATATCAAGGCTGGTCTGATCTCCGATAGTATCCCAATTAGAGATATGCTGGATTGAGGCACGACTATCAGTCAATATCCAAATATCTTGAAAATTATCCTTCCCGAGCAGCAAATTGCAAGCCCTTTCTGATAGCAATAAGCTCAGGCCTAAAAACTGAGCTGTTGTTGGGATTTTTGATCCTGTATTCAATAGCACCCGTGGAAGTTGGAATATACACTTCACTACCGGAAATTCTTCCGTTACCTCTGCTGCCATCAGTGTATATTTTTAAGAAAGCACGGATAATATTCTGGATAGTCTCCATGGTCTGACCTCTGACAGAGTCTGGGAGCTCAGAATTTTTCGTCACACTAGTCAAGAGTTCCTCGTGAAAGTGAATTGCAGGCTGCCTCAAAGTGTGCTCAAGTAACCGGTGAGGGGGTGTACCTGGGCGGAGTGGCTGAAGTGCGTCGGGAGTATATACTCCTGGTAGGGTCACCCTAGGCGTGAAGGTCACTCCATTATACTCAGGTAAAGTCTACAGGCACTCAGGGCTAAGTCAGTCCTCTCCCTCCGGTGCCCTAGATCTTCTGGTTAATTGAAGCTGCTCAAATTCTCTTCTCGTGAATCCGGCTACTACTGAAATTGATCAGAATCCATTTACAAATTCAGCAGTATCTGTTCTTCTGTTAATTAATCAGAGATCTTAACTGTTAAAGACCAAATCCAGTTATCTATTAACCCTTTGACGCAGATGGGACCTCGGTGTCTGTTTTATATATTTTTTCTGGAGCTCTTATTAAAAGCAAATACATATTTTGATACTTTTTAACTTTATAAAAATAGTCGAATAGTTACAAAAAAAATCTGTTAGATTATCAGAAGCAAATTCGTACTAAAATATGAAATCCAAAAAAAGTAGCTTGAATTTTTTTTTCATTCAGATTCAAAAATTTATGAGTAAATGATTTTGTAAATTAAGGAACTTTCAAAGAGGAATGACTGTTAAACTAAGATCTAAACAAGTGCAGATTTAAAAATCTTTGATTGAAAGTGAGCCGCATTTACCTATAACGCAAAAAATGTGACCAGTGTTGCTGTCAATATGCTGTACTTCATAATCATACATTTTAAAAAGCTAAATATAATATTTTTTACTTATTTTGACTTTCATTAATGCAAAAGAATAAAAAAAGGATGAAAAAAGATTGATTTTTAATAAAATTTATTTACTGAAATATTTGCGTATCAGACCAAGCACTTTTTTAAATAGAAAGATGCAATATTTTTCTAGGAAATATTATAGTGCTTATCTTATTATGTGTAGGAAGCTTTTTCAAAGTAAAATAAAAAATATTGAAATACATTGTTACAAATTAAATACAAATTTGACATCTATTTGACTGTTTAAACAAATATCTTTTTTTTATTGAAAAGCCCCCGATTATTTTAATGTATCAGTTTCAGTTATAACATATTCAAAAAGTCTCAATGATAATTTTTGTAATTTTAATTTTAAAAAATCAAATTATTTAATTTTTAGTTTTAAAAATAAATTTAATCAACTTAGGTTTACAAAATAATTTTAATTAATTTCAACTTCAAAAATAATTCAAATTAAATTTAAATTTAAAAAGGATTTTAATTAATTATATATTTAGAAGTAATTTTTAGTCATTTTAAGTTTAAAAAGCATTTTAGTTTCAGAAAAAAAATTATTAAGTTTTAAAAATAATTTTGATTAATTAATTTTAAAATGACGATTTATGTATTAAAATTTCATAAATATTACTTATTTGAAATAAAATTTTTTAATTTAATTTCAATTTTAAAAAATCGCCTCATAAATCATGTAAATGAGTTTGCTAAAAGTATTTAACAAGGCAACAGAAACAACGAAATTTTTATTTACCTTCCTCAGTTGTGGAAGATTGAGAATTGCTATTCGTTTCTTTCACTTGAAGTAATTTCAAATCAGCTTCTAGCTTTGCTTCCTGATCCTTGTTTACTTTGGAGTCCTTCTTTGTCTTTTCTATTGCATTTTCTTCATCACTATCAAAAGATGACATCACGGCACAAAAAATTAACGTTCTTCGTTCTGCAAAATATTTTGAGAATGTAACACATTTTAGCATACAATCAACGATGGATTTTTTTTCTCCATCTTTAAAAATCAACGATAAACTCTGAAAATACAAGTAACGTTTTACTGCTCACCAAAATGTTCTAACCATGATATGAATGAAATATTGTGATCATTAATTAAATTGAGTTCGCAAAGTTTTCATTTTAATTCTTTTAACTTAGAGAATTCTAAATCGATTTCTTAAAACTACTTTTTATTATTTTTAAACGTTTTTGTGTGAATAATATCATAAAAGCTCTAAATTTTAAAAATAAGGATCAAGCAATAAAGTATATACAAGCATATGCAAACAAAAGCAATACCTATCGCTCAATTCTATCAGTAGTAAAATTCAAAAACTAAATAAATAGATAAAAATTTCATTTGCGATAGTTATCATTACGATATTTATGTCAATATTTAAAGTAAATTCACAGATTCATCATATAGAATTAAATTGAATGAATAAAAAAATTACATAATTAGGCCGTAAATAGAACTACTGTTTTTAATTTAGTTGCTTTAAAATTGCAGAAATGATTAAATAGTTAAGCCAATGAAATCAATTTTGCTTTTAGCTTTGCTTTAATTTTCTTTTTAATTTACATAGGGAATTATAAACGGTTTTATTAAAACTAACTTTTGTATTATTTTTCAAAATTTTTCAACGAGTAATTTTTTTAAACTTCTAAATTTAAAAAAATAATCATGCAGAAATAAAATATATAAATGCAAATAAAAACAATATCTACCGTTTTATTTTATCCAAAGTAAAATTTAAATTATCTAAAGTAAAATAAATCAAAATTTCATAAGCTGAAAAAGTTTTCTGTGGTTCCGGATATTTATCATTATGATAGTTATGTCAATAAGGAACATTCATAGTTTCATAGACTCCCCATATAGAATTAAATTAAATGAAAATAAAAACTGTATATTTAAGTCATGAATTGAACTACTGTTTTCAATTTAGTTGCTCTGAAATTTCAGAAATCATTAAATAGTTAAACCAGGGAAACTAATTTTGTTTTTCTTTTTAATATTCTATATTCAAACATTTGCAATATAGACCACCTTTAAAAAATTCCCAAAGCTATTAAACATCTTTGAGAAATCGTTAAGCACCTTTTAAAAATGTCCATTGTAAATATTTTCAACTTAAATATTCGCATTCAAAATCATTAACATTAATCATTAACATTTAAAATCCTAATAAGGAGGCACACCAAGTGTCAATCGTCAAACGAGCTGCTTATTACTTGCCGACGTACAATGAAAAATTTAAAGAATTTATTTTAACTTTATTGAATTTCGCACCAAAATTGGTCATAAATTAAAAAGATTTATCATGAATTAAAGCATTACATTCTCATCTCTATTAAATCAAGAAAAATAGCTATTTCTAAAACATAAGATTTAAATCATATGACTAACTTAAAAACAAATTTAAAACAACATAAATATCTGAGTATCTTTTAGAGAACAAATGAATGTGATAAGGAAAAATATTTCAAATAAAATCAGTAACCACTTTTAATAGCATGAATAATTACCTGAAAATGCAAAGTATTGAAGATAACTCAACAATGGATTCAAACTGATCAGCAATAAAACTAAACTCGAAAAAGCAACAGCGTCTCTTTAAAAAGTTGATTTTATCTTTTCCTGTTCTTATCACAATACTTTATCTTTAAAATTTCTAATTCCTTTCGATCAAAAATTTTACATACTTCTCCTATAAATAATAAAACATTAAACAATTTTTTAAGTTCAATTTTTAATAATTTTAATCGTAAGTAAATGTTTTTTTAATTAATATATAATTGCAATGATCGCAATCAACTTGGTTTTTAAAATATCTCAAAAAGACACACTGTAACAAAACCCGGATCAAATTACGATAAAAAAACAAAAAAAATCAGGGTGCCGGTACTTTTTAAGGTAGAATCTAATTTTACCGTAAAATTTTATAGAGCAAGAAGTGAGACAATGAGAAATGGAGGCTAAGTTCGAGTATAGTTACAATTTTTATTCTCAAAGCTCTAAGATATTTCCCTCATCCTTTATATTACAAAGAGTAATAATATTGAAGCACAGAAACTTTGTTATGAGGCTTTTCAGATTTAGACTAAAAATGCAATATGACAGAATATTTGATTTTTTTTTTAAAATCAATAATGAAGGGAATCTTTATAAAGGTGTTTTTTTTTTAATTTTTTTAATTTTTTGCTGATCTCTTATTACTGATCCCTTATTTTACACTTAAGCATCAAAATTAAGCAGTAAATGCTATTTTAAATGATTCCATAGTAACGCAAAATAAAATTATATCTGTAAAAAATGAGAATCGACCTTAACTGTTTTTTTTAACTTAAACAGTGAACGGCAGACATGATTGATAGTCTATTTTTTTTTTCAAACAATCGCTATTTATTAGAACCTATCAGACAATTAAAAGTTTTAATTCTTCCACACATTAGTATTATTTTGACGATTTTTACGACCTAAAACTACTAAAACTCTTAGCTGATTAAAAAGTTCATTCGCTTCAAAAATACGTAAAAAACAGTCGATATGTTTCAAGCGGGACGGAAACGAGAAAAAACAAAAGTCAAGTTTTAAGTCCTTTTCTCTTCTGACAAGTCTTGAAAATGGGTGCCTATATTTGAAGAGCTTGAAACATGGTGACTGTTTTATTTATTTATTTATTTATTTTTTTGTGCGTGTGTATTTTAGAAGCGGAGGAAGTTTTTATCTGGTTGTACCTATTATCAGGTAATTTATCAGGTAATGTGTTTTTTTAGCTTTGTTTCTAACCAAAATCTTTCATTAAGATTAACACAGTAGATAAGTAATTTAAGAACTAGTTATATTGATTTCCCCCCCCCCTCTCTCTCTCTCTCTTTTCAGTCAAAAACATACTATAAAGATATGCAAAATTAACTAAATAAAAACATAAAAACGGCAAGCATTATTTGTTAAGCTCCCAACAAAATTATTTGTCGATATAGACGAGCATAATTTTTCAATATGAAATAAACCAATTGTCTTTAGTCAAATATATAGAAACATTTATTTTATCAAAGCTAAAAAAAAATTTGGAATTATTTCATCCTCCAACAATTATAAAAAATTATGAAAAATGAAAAATTTTTCTTTTGAAACATTTCCTCATTTTATCAGCCCTACAAACACAAACGCCAAAAAACTAGAATGAAAATGCAAATAGACTAGTTGAATAATTCTTATATTTTAGTAGTTTCATTGAAATTCGTTCAAAATGTAATGTAAATCACGCTAAGTATAGTTATGATAATGCCATAAAAGAATGACACATCCCCTATGGCATAATCACAATCGCAATGTATTAAATTGAAAATATTGAGATAATATCAATATTAAGATCGATATTAAGACACGATATCAAGATAATATCGATAAAAATATTAAACACCCTCTAAAGTTAGCAATATGATAGCATTTCACAAAACTTTTTACGTATATTATTTTGAATGTCATTACACTAAACAAAAGCATCAACGGAAGAAGCTTTAAACTTCGACTGCCATGTCGATGAGTGATTGGAATTTTCGTTTTTAATTTTGTTGAGCAATTAAGTCTGTGAATCTACCCATATGTAGTATAAACCTCTTACCGATTTTACTATTTCACTCGTATCGATTTCATAATTACTTTGTATTTATACGCATCAGTATAACTAAAAACATTTAATAAAACCACTGCAAAATCTGACATTTTTTAAGTAATTTTAATTATTTCATAATGATGTTTCTATTTGAAGTCGATGATGCAATCCAAAATATTCTGAATTTCTTTAGGTTTTTTTCCAATAATAATAATCATAAATTCACTGATTTAATCATACGAAAGTTTAGGTTTCCTATTTTGAAATATAAATCATGTGCACTTTTGTAGAGGCTAGAAGGGGAATACCCTTTATTTCTGTCTAATCAAAACAATGGTATAAACAATTACTTATCAAGTAAACCTTTGACTGACAGTGTTTCAGATACTGTATTATTTTCTGTCTACATCATGATAAGTAAACGTTGTTTTCTCAGTAAAAAAAGGAAAAGAAAAAAAGGAGAGAAAATAATATTTTTTTACGCATTTGAAAATATTTAGTTGAAAATATCAGGCAATAAACTTCGAGATCAGAAACTAATCTGGTAACTTTTGTTTGTTCACTAAAATAGTTTGCCCTAAAATAGTATAAACAATATCACTTAACCTGAATTTAAATCACGAATTTCTTGATAGACTGTAGATCATTTAAAGACTTTAGAATTAACTTTTCTAAATTTTAACTGATTTAGTTAATTTCTAAAGTTTACAAATAGTTTGTTTTCTAATAAAAGTATGTGACAGCTCTCCGCAGTTAAAAGAAAGTTTGGAGAATTGAAAATTTGGAGTTATAAAAGAGATAGATGCGGACACGTAGAAAAACTTTTTATACTATTATTATGATTTTTTTATATTTTAATTAACTTTGCTCAGGTTTTCAAATGATGGTTTAATATTTTTTTTGGTTATATCTTTACAATGCTATTAAAAAAAATTCAAAAATGTTCCAATAGTAGAGAAAATATAATATATTATATATGATAGCTTAGTTTCTAATGAAAGTATGTGACAGTTCTCCACAGTTAAAAGAAATTTTGGAGAATTGAAAATTTGGAGTTATAAAAGAGACAGATACGGACACGTAGAAAAACTTTTTTTATTATTATTGTGATTTTTTTATAATTTTATATTTTAATTAACTTTGCTCAGTTTTTCAAATGATGGTTTAATATTTTTTTTTGGTTATATCTTTACAATGCTATTAAAAAAAGTTTCAAAAATCTTTAAATAATGGAGAAAATAATTTTAAATAAGAATATAATTTTATTGCGTAAAAAATAGATAAATAAATAGAAACTCTATTTAATATATTAATTATAATTTGAAAAATGGAAACTATTGTGTTTGTTTTGAGGAACTTTGAAAGAATTGTAAGAAAATAAATTCCCCAAACCCAAGAGGTATTTTTAATTTCTTGAAAAATAAAAATTTTGGAACAAATATTTTTAACAAATATCTTCCTTGACTCTCAAAATATTTTTTTATAATATTTTAATTGTTTTAAAATATTTTTTTATAATATTTTATTAACCTGAATTTAAATTACAAATTTCTTGATAGACTTGATAAACAGTAGATCATTTACGTTGTTCATTTAAAAACTTTAGAACTAACTTTTCTAAATTTTAACTGAGTTAGTTAATTTCTAAAGTTTACAAATAGTTTAATTTCTAATGAAAGTATGTGACAGTTCTCCATAGTTAAAAGAAATTTTGGAGAATTGAAAATTTGGAGTTATAAAAGAGACAGATACGGACACGTAGAAAAACTTTTTATATTATTATTATGATTTTTTTATAGTTTTATATTTTAATTAACTTTGCTTTTAAAATAATGGTTTAATGTTTTTTTTGGTAATATATTTACAATGCTATTAAGAAAATTTAAACAATGTTTCAATAATAGAGAAAATAATTTTAAATAAGAATGATTAAACATAATTTTATTGCATAAAAAATAGATAAATAAATAGAAACTCTATTTTATATACTAATTATAATTTGAAAATAGAAACCATTGTCTTTGTCTTGAGGAACTATGAAAGAATTGTAAGAAAATAAATTCTCCATGAGGTATTTTTAATTTCTTGAAAAATAAAAATTTTGGAACAAATATTTTTAACAAATATCTTCCTTGACTTTCAAAATATTTTTTTACTGCTGATGCTGCCATCTCTTGAATATTATCTATATTAATAAAATCAGGAGTTTTTTCTGTGTATCCCTCTTTTTACTCCACAACTTTTGTTTTATCATCTTGAAATTTGAACAGCAGCAAGAAGGGGTAATTTCATCCCTCGTTCCTAAAACTCGTACAAAAATTTTATTTTGGATATGGAGACAAAGAGAAGTTTGAAAAGAGGAAATTTATCATTAGTTAACTAGCCATTGTAATAAAGAAACTGCAAACGATTCCATTTGTTTGTTGTTTTGTTTTTTGTTTTTCAAATATTTAAATGACAAAATAAATGTCTGATAACTTACAGCTCTACAAGATTGAAAACGATTTTCAAAAGAACTTTTTAACATGCTCTTAAATCATTGTTGGAGGTAACTTTATCGATAAGTGTTTATAGCTGTGAATTGATCGAGAATCGACCTGCAGGCTTTTTTCTGTTTTTGGTAATTCTGAAAAAGATAGTTTACTTCAGGCAATCCATGACGACATTTTTAGGAATTGTGACAGCGTAATCCATCATATTTTCAAATTTTATTGAGTTTGATTGTATATTTATAGTCTAATTAAATTACTTTTCATGCCATCACAGCCTTATGGGAATTACTAGAGGATTTCTAGTACTAGTGGTAAGTTCTACTTTTTTCTTATTAATCTTTTAAAAATTTTAATTGCTCTGACATATGACTTTTAGATTTTTGCGTGATCGCATAATTTCTTTTAAATTCAATTAAATTAAATTCTTATAGAAAATTTTAAAGTTTCGTTATAAAATCGAATGCATAAAAAATGTGGAAAGTAAACTGTAAATGTTCCAAATAGCTTTTAACTTCAGTTTGAATACTCTATACTCTCTTTTTTATTTGAACTAGTTTAGTTCAAAAATAGAAAAAGTGTTTAAAAATATTTTTAGTGACTAGATTGTCACGGAATGAGTCGTATACTATTTATATTAGTAAATTATATTTTGTATATTAAATTATGTCAGTATATAGTATTATATTAGTATATAGTACTTAGTTTTAGTGACATTAGTATTTAACCTGTTTAATTATCTAATATCTGTTGTATTTCTGTTTGTTTGTTGTGTTTTATTTTTACTCGTGTGCAATATACGATGATAGGAATATTCACTGTTATAATTTTTTTGATATACGAAATAATACTTGAGTCTTGAGGAGAAAAAATGAGTTCTTGATCTGACTTTAATCTTTTAAATGAAAGTTTTAAAAAATATTATTTAAATACATTTAAAGTAACTCAATTTCCAATAGTATTAATCGTAACGATAAAGTTCTCACTTACAGAAATTAAAATAAATAAGTTTATATGCATAAAAAAAGCAGCCAATCATTGACACCAATGATGCTTTGTTGTGATAATAGGCGTTAATTAAAGTAAAATAAGTTACGTCAGGGTATAAAATTTCAGTTCTAAAGTACTTGCCGGGCGGAACTTTTCGCTTGCCACTTTTCTGGATAAATATAAACTATTATTATTTTATTTATAATTTAAATGTTAATAGATATAGTTTAAAAAACTTTTTGCTGCCCAAAACAATAAAAGAGTGTGGAAAATGAAAAACTAAAACACGTTTATTGTTAAAAATGTAAATAAAAATTTCAAAAAAGAAAGAAACACAAATATTTGGTTTAAAAAAACGGTGTCTCAAGAGATAAAGCATTCACCTCCCAGTGAACGGATTCAAGTTCGAATCCCAGCTGTACCTGGTTAATACGATGTCTGCTCCCAGCTCTCACCGACCACAATGGTGATGTAAAATATCTTGAATGGTAGACGAATCATGGGTTAGAATCCCTTTGCCATAGAACTAACCGTAGGAGGTTTTCGTTGTTTTTATCACCATGTCACACAAATACACTTTAGTATGAGTAGGCTGTTTAATGCCGGTTATGAAATAAAATAAAATGGTTTCAATGTTATCCGCCATATGATTAAAAGTTATTTAATTACAAAAAAATATCAGAAAATTGAGACTTCATAAATGTTCTCATACTTTTAATACTTCATACATATTTTTATACCGCAGCCTATAACAACTAAATTCTATTTGTGAATTTCTGGCTTAGCATGAAACTCTGTTGGAGGGATATTCTGAGTATTCATCAAGTATCTCCGTTTTCAAAGAGCTTCCTTTAACCTGTTTTCATTCTATTGTGACAACTGAAATCTCTCAAGCGGGAAGATGAAGCAGAAATTTGGTACTGTGGCATAACTAACTACCACTACAAATATTAAATACCAAATCGCTAGTATATATGACATGTTAACTCGATTCTATCTTGGGATACCTTTTGATAGATGAAGGTTGACACAGTCAAACATTAAATCCCCACAGTACATATTCGGGAATCTCGCCCAACATTCTTCACTGTTAAACATCCCCAGTATTGAGTCGATGTTAATGACATGAACTTGAATTTTGCCCATTCTGCCAATACAACATCCACATGTTCATTTAAGAGATTTGAGTTTAAATACATATTGAGTTTCCTTATCTCCTCTATTCCAAATTCAAGAATTTTTTTCTTTGGAAGGTCAACCAAATATATATAGATATATATTTTTAAAAAAATTTAAAAAGAAACACGCAAAGGTACTGTCTTCTGCGATGCCCATTTTTGCACATTTTATTTCAATTAATATAACTCTTAAAGTCTTGAACTATTTCCCCACATTTTTTAAAATTTTTTAACAGAAAACTCATTACTCTAAGAAAAATATGATAATTGGATTTGTCACACAGCATTTCAGGAGAAAAGACTTACTCGACAGCCAATCCCCAATAACGAGTGGAAATTTCGTTCTCTGAGCTTCGTATTAAAAAGCAAACTTAATGAAGAAAAGGTACTAATACGTTTAGAAGAAACGGGGGGGAAAATAGCCATACTATTATTGACTTCAGTTATGCCTAATTAATTTTGGTAATAGGCACTACTGGTATTATGGCAATTAATGCAGCTAATGATGAGCTAGGTAAAACTGCATCAATATTGTGCTATTTTAATATAAATATTGTGGAAAGAGGTTTTTTATGACTTTTCAAAAATGATACGTTCCAGCGAAGATTGCTTGATTGAATTGGCCTCGAGAAACAACATCATGCCGGTGTTTATTTTGATGTGATGAATTATTGAGACATGCTTTGCTTCGTCTAATAAAGTAAAGCCACCGGATAGAACACAAAAATAATAATAAATAAATGGAATTATTTTATTGTTACTAGTTGTATTAACATAAGTCTTTCAATTTTGCGCATGATTCCGTATCGTTATTCAATACAGATTTATTGATTATTTACTTTATTTTCACCCCGTACGAAGAACGGACAGTCAGCTGGTAGGAAATGAAATGCAACATGGCATAATTTAAAAGTGTTTATCGTTGATCTATTCCGTTTATTTCAAATAACAGCTGTTGTTTAGTTCTTGATGTGAAATAAAAGAAATTACAGTATTATTTTTATTATTTGTCATCATTATTGTCTAGGAAATATCATCTTCAAATCAGCAAAAAGAGTACCAAACAGCAAATTTTGCCGTCTTAACTACATTTTCCAATATTATATTATTAAAATAGGAAGAAACTTCAAGAAAAACTCAAAAAATTATTTTATTTTTATAAGATAGTAATACATTAAAAATATCTATACAGCTGAAATATAATATTATATTTCAGCTGGTAGGAAATAAAATGCAACATTGCATAATTTAAAAGTATTTTATTGTTGATTAATTCTGTTTATTTTAAATAATAGTTGTAATTTAGTTTTCGATATGAAATAAAAGAAATTACGTTATAATTTTTATTATTTGTCATCATTATTGTCTAGGAAATATCATCTTCAAATCAGCAAAAAGAGTACCAAACAGCAAATTTTGCCGTCTTAACTACATTTTCCAATATTATATTTATTAAAATAGGAAGAAACTTCAAGAAAAACTCAAAAAAATTATTTTATTTTTATAAGATAGTAATACATTAAAAATATCTATACAAACAAAAAAATTCAAACACTCTCAACATTTGTAAGTATGTGCTATTGTAAACGATTGAAAATACCACATTCTTTTATAGTTCTTATTATTATCTCAAAAATACACATATAAAACAAATTCATCAATAAAATAACAAAGAACAGATTTCGACAACAAAACTGGATTTTAGTCTTCCTACAAATAAAGAATTTAACATGTTCGTACTACTATTCCAATTACATAAATCACATTTGTTCAAAATTTATGGAGACAAAAACTAAGATCCCCACCGCTTCATCGGTGACCACTCACCAAATCCTTCATCAAATATATCACTATCAAAACCTCTTGAATCAACTTCAGAAAATTTTCGTTTTTTAATATTATTCCGCCTTGCAATGTCTCCATGATGGTTCGTTACTGCATTTGAAGATAAAAGTCGCAGGAATTTCGACATTTTCGGATTTGTAGTGATGCCGTTCTGCTTGAATTCTAGTTCTTTTGCCAATTCCAGAAGCTTAGGAAGAGAATAGTATGAACTTTTTTCATCCAAATATTCAGTAATTGAGTCCGGTGGTAATGAATCAGTTTGAATGTCTCCGACAGATGTCGCCACTAGATACAAAGCCGCTGTCACTAATGTTCCAAAAGGAAATTTAAAAAATAGCCTGCAAAAATATTTAAAACATTAGTAAAGAGTCAAAAAGCAAAACAATTCTAGTAACTAACTTGTAGGAATGAAAAAAAAACTAAAATTTGAAATAATACATATTTTATTTTGCAGGCTGAACTTATAGTAGTCGGAAACGCAGCATTATTTGTTTTTATTTCGACTTTATTTAGTTATTTATATTTAATAATTTTTTCATTTTATTTATACATTTTAAATATAGTTTTATAATATATAAAAAATACAACATACATAATACGAGCTAACATAAAATATATATCAAAAAAATAAAACAGAAATTGAAATCATATGGAATACATAATGAATGTGTTTATAAAAGATTTAAGAATGAAAAATTAAATACGTGACAATTTCATATTTTAACAGATTAAGAAACTTTTTTGAAATTTTTTTATTTAAATTATAACTTGCGCCTTCAGAAAAAGAAATAAGAATTTTATATTGAAAACAGAAGTATTGGGTTTACAAAAGACAGTTTATAAAAGTTTGTATTTAAAATAATGCGATTCATCGTAACAAATTATTCCACAAATAAGTGATCTCTCACTAAAATTTATGAATTGAGAATGTCAAATGCTTTCAAAATAAAAAAAAAATTAAAAATTTCATTTGCCGAAAAAATATGCTAAAATATCGAAAAAAAATTTATTATTTATATTACAAATTCAAACGATTCCAATCAGTCTGAAATAATTTATATCTTTATCGGCATTATTTAAACAGATTTGAACAATTTTATTCAAAAAAGCAGCGCCTTTTTTTTTCCCTAACTAAAACGAAATTTTTTCTTGCGAAAGATGCATTAATTTCTTTGTTTTATTTGTTATTGGAATTACTGTAGATATTTTCTTTTTAAATTAGATACTTTCTGTAGAATGATATTATATTTATAAAATTCTACACTAAAGAAGTACTTTAAAAATTACTGAAAATTTCACATCGTGTTATGATTGAGTCAGATTTCTTTTCTTTTTTTTTAATTTTCTTTTTCTAGAAATTTATAAGTGAGCAAATGAATACACAGTTTCATAGTGAGGATCATTGTAACCATTAAACAATAAATAAATAAAATATGCAAAACAAATTACACTTTTTTGAAAATAATTACTAATTTTTGAAAATAAATTATCGATTTTTAATTAAATACGTCTGGAAGGCCTCTAAAAATGTGCTTGTTATTAAATATTTGTTTTTAAATATCTGCTTTAAAAAAATTGTCTTGAAAATACTATGGCCCCTGAACAGAGATTAATGATTGCTATTGTCTTTTGAACATATATGGCAGTATTTTTACTTTCGTTACTTGTACCGCCGGTACAAGTAAAAAGTACGTACTTTTACTTGTACTACGTTACTTTTTAAATTTAGTACTTTTACTTGTACTTTCGTTTCTTTTTTAGAGAAAAAGTACAAGTATTTGTAACGGAAATGTCGAATGAAATCGTTACTTTTTTCTAAAACTCGGTAAGCTTTCTGAAAAAAACAAAAAAACAAAATGCTTTGGAAATGCAATTATTTTGCAAAATGAATAAAAATATTAATTAGCAAGTTATTTTCATTAATTTTCGAGTTTTATGCATTTGTTTAATACATTTTAAATAAAAAATTTTGTATTTTGTTATTACGTTTTTCAATTTTCTGTTCGAACTCACTAATAATACATTTTTTGTCTTAATACATTTTTTACTAAATACATTTTTACCTAGTGCATTTTTTACTAAAATTATGTTTATGCCCGACCTTGTCAAACAATGCCCAGTCAAATCTCTAAGAACTTCAGAACTATTTGTGCTACTGAAAACTATTATAAATACTATTTTAACTCTTGAAAACTCGAAGGTATTAATTTAGCCGCTGATACTAAAATTCGTTTACAAATTTTAATTATTCCGTTAGGCAGAAATGTTCGGAAAATGATTTTCTTGCATGACTTCAGCATTAGCCATTGCTACAAATAAAATTGTAGACTGTTCTGCTTCAACTTATACTGCACATTCAATTATTTTTTACTAGCTCAAAGATCACAAAGCTTTCTGAAACCCCATGTTTGCTTTGTTTATGTTTGTGCTTTTAAAACGCGTTTCTATAAAGTAAAACAATTTGAAATCAATGGTATTTTAAATAAATAAAAATAAACTCAAAATTAAAATAAATAGATAAAATTTCTTTCTTGAGCAAATCCATAAAAAGTTTGATATTAAAATTATATTATACGATTATATTATGAAATTATATTATAATATTCTTCCGAATTTAAAAATAAATAAATGTCCATAACTTTCAAAATTAAAAATAATTAAATAAATAACAACAATTTTGCAAAAACATTAAAGAACATAAGAATATTATTCAATAAAATTTTAGGTGACTTTGAATTTTCGATTTCCTAGAAATGTACTTTTAAATCGTTACTTTTTTTGTTTAGTACCTGTACTTTTACTTGTACTTTTTACTCGTTACTTTTTAAAATAAGAACTTTTTACTTTTTACTCGTTACCTTTTTAAAAAATGCTTGTACTTTTACTCGTTACTTTTTAAAAGTAACGTTGCCATGTATGCTTTTGAATCAAACATTTATGAATAATGTTATTACCTCTAATTCATTTTACAAAAGTAGGATTTCGATTGACAACATAAAAAAATAGTACTATTGCGTCGTAGTTTAAATTAAAAAATATTTTTGTTTAAAACTTTATTCTTTTAGTATAAATAAAGTTTTATTTTTGAAGTAACTCGTACAGTGTAAGGAAAAAAATTAATTTTACATAAGTAGGATTTTGATTGACAACATGAAAAAATAATACTTTGCGTCATAGTTTTTGTCAAAATAAAAATATTTGCATATGATTTCCTTGTTTTCTTTCATCCTAAATAAAGTTTTATTTTTGCAGTAATTGGTACAGTGTAAGAGAAAAAACGAAGCATTTTAAATAACTTATGATACAAAGATTGGATTTCTACATACTGTGAGATACAATATTTATGGTTCGTGGAGTAGAAAAGTTTGATAATTAACTAGTGAAGCACATGTTTTAAATTATGAAATCAGATACAAACACGAATTATGAATTCTATTATATGAATAACATTTACATCGTTGCAATACCCGCGACGCACTTTTTAAATTTTTAATACAATTTGAAATTTATAACTGCATTGAATTATAATAGCATTCTAGTCTGCAGCAACATTAATAATGTGAGGCTTTGAACCATGATATCGATCTTTTTAAAACTTTTTTTACTTTGATTACATGATATTATGGTTAAAAGACAGTTTATCAAAGTTATCAAAGTTGCAGCAATTTTGCTTGGTAATGTAGTTCAAAGTAAAGGTATAGTTGTTTAAGGCACCAAAATTATTGAGGTAGTACATGCATATTAAGAATCCGCTATGTTAGTCTCATCAAGTCACCGGTAAAAATTAAGTAATTAAGAAATTAGTAAGTAAATTAAGAAAGTAAATTAGGTAATTTCCTATTGCGAGTATAATGCTGAATTCTACGTATTAAAATAAGTTTATCAAATAAGTGAGAGAGGAAATACATCTATGAAAAGTATGTTTTTTAATTAAAAATACAATATATTTCTTAAAATTCTTTAATTTGTTTGAGGTTGACTCAAGCAAATGGAAGATAATTGAGCATTATGTAAGGGTTTTTACAGATTAAAGAAAAAAGTATTTAGTAATTACGTAATTAAATATCAAAAAAATGATACTTTTGATCCACGTACGTGCAGATATTATTTAAATTAAGCCACTTTTAGTGAACCAAGGCAATGTGATTATGCCTTTATCATTTATTTTTTTTAATGTTATCATGGATTTTAATGATCATAAAAGATTATTATTTTACTGCTATAGTTGAATGTTATAACAATTACTACTAAGATCAGATAAAAAAGTAATAATTACTATAAAATGATAAAATAATATAACTGCACACTTCATATAGAACAATGAGAGAAAAAAAATGTGGTCAAAACTACCGGAATATGATGACAGGGTGCGTTGCCGAAGTTTTCAACAAAAAGTAAGTACTTTTCAAGCACTCAAAAAATATATGTAATCACTTTGAAAAATATTATAATTAGACAGGGTTGGCAGGTTTTTGACAATTGATGGTTTTATCCGGTTTTGTTTACAATAACGAAGACGATAGCGCGTCACAAACGATGAAATTAACAAGAGAAATGAAATTTTCTATCGCTATTGGAGAAAAAAAAATGACAGTTGTTTAGTTGGTCCCCGTAATCAGCAAAAATTGGAAAGATTTTTCGATTCTATTACAGAGGGCGGAAAATGAAGTCTGAAATTGAGAATCTCTTGCAAAATGCAGCAGGGATGCACACGAGAGACAAAAATCCTTACCACTGAATCCATCTCAGTAAACGCAAGTGCGGACTCGCAAGTATTTCATCAAACATGTAAAACAAATGGTGTTTTCTACAGACCGATGGTACGCCGAAATAGATTGGGGTTGAATTAATTGTGAAAACGTTGAACAATGTCTTTTTGCATAATTTTCGGCGAAAATCAACATGGTAAAGAAAAATATTACATTTCAGAAAAGGGAAAATTAAGCACTTTTTAAGAACACCCATGGAAAAAGGCACCTTTAAGAGCTTTTAAAAAACAAAGATCAAAAATAAGCACCTTTAAGCACTTTTTAAAAACGCTACGCATCCTGGATGATATTTGCTTTGTTTCTGGCTCTATATGAATCTTGGTAAGTTTTACCAAAGTACTTTGGTAATGATTTTGAAAAAATTCACAATAAAACAAATGTGGTAAAATTTGATAATTTTATCATGATACGGCATAAAAGAAAAAACAATTATTCGGTTAAGCTCCCCTTATGTATTTTTTATTAAATGTGTGGTAATAAGAAATATAATTTTGAAAACCAGAATTTCCGGAAAACCGTTATCATAAGAACGAACGAATTACGTAATAAATGATTTAAATACCGCATATTTTGGTTTTTATTACAAGAATTATGGTTGGTTTTTACCAGAAATTTTATTACCATACAGTACGGTAATTTAACCAGAATCGTTTCCTCCCTATAGAATATCTGGACACATACTGCTGTTATATTTAGAAAAAAAAGGGAAAAAAACAGTATTTTAATTTCCATCAAGTATTCCATTCTTTTCTCAAAGCCACACGAAGAAACTAAAAAACCTTGCATTCAACAAATGAATAAAAATTTATTTACAAGAGGCATAAATTTTTGGGCTTTCTTTGTAGCTTTAATGAAAGAAAAAAAGGGGGGGAAATGTATAACAAGCTCTTTGAATACAAGCATACATACGAAAATACTTGAATATTACCTTATAGCATTTATATACATAGTTTCTTCATTTTCTGCTCAAGTTTGCTCAGTTCTAAAATTTTCAGTAAATTTAAATCCATGTGAATGATGGTTTTAAAAGATATATTATTAAAACTATTATATTCCCATTATATTTTGCTATTTATGCTGGATCGTGAACATTTAAATTCGCGGGAATAAACAATATAACGAATTGCATGTACATTTAATAAAACTGAATATATTTTGTTGATGTATGTTTTTTTTTAAAAAAGTTATTTGTTCACGTATTATAATTATTATATTCTAAAAACTAGGTAAAAGTAAAAATTTTATAAATAAATAAAGTAATTATTTTACACGCAAACGCACATACAAGTTGTTATTGTGTTAATTTTTTATTTATGTATGTATTAATTTTCAGTTTCACCTGACGTTTCTTTTTCTTTATATTCCCGTCCATGTATGGCCAAAGGTCAAATTTTTTTGAAAATTAATATAAACAATAGCTTTAAAATATATTTCTCAAAAACATAGCACCCAACTTATTTTGGTATTTATGAAGAATTGTGAATACTGAAATGCGAATGAATATAAAAAAGGCACCACATTTTCCGATACATGTTAGACTGCAAACATTTAGTGGAACACGTTAAAAGGGTTCTCTTTGCATAGTTTCATACAACAGGGGAAAAAATCAATTTTTCCCTCACTTTAGAAACATGCAGACTTGAAGCAGACTTTTCTCCTCTGCTTGCATGAATATTCTAGATAGGCATGTAAATTTATAATTTCTAAATAAGGAGTACTCAAATAATAACAAAAAGGGAAGCTCAACAAAAACTAATTTATTTCCTATGACAGAAAAATACCTCAAAAAATTCTATAATAAGATCAAACATGAACAGTCAAACATACAGACAAAAACAACTGATTACAGAATCTTCTCTGCTATTGTACTTAAGAAATTCATCAAAATCGTACGCACAATAAGCACTTTAAAAGGCTATTGCGATATCAATTTCCAAATTGAAAAGGAAATACATAGTAACGACTGGAAAAGATGGTTGAAATAATTATATTCGTTTTAAGAGCGCACATCTGAAGAAAAATGATTTTTTCAAAGTTATCACCATCGCTTCATCGGTGACCAGTCACCAAATCCTTCGTCAAAAATATCGCTGTCAAAACCTCGAGAGTCGACTTCCGGAAATTTCCTCTTTTTTATGCTGTCAGTCATTCGTTTTTTGGCATAATGATTCAGAGCACTATTAGAAGATAGAAACCGCCAAAATCTCTCAGTTTTTGGGTTCGGAATGTTGGACTTATATCCACTTTGCTTGAAATCCAACTCTTTGGCAAGTTTTAAAATAGCTGGGAGAGAATAGTGTGGATTCTTTTCATCCAAGTACTCAGTCATGGAATCCTCAGACATGGAATCGACGTGAATTTCTCCAAGGGATGCTGCTGCCATATATAAAGTCGCCGTCAAAAAAGTTCCAAGAGGAAATTTTAAGAACAACCTGGAAATAAAATACACAAATGAACTAACAGAAGTGCGAAAGTATCATATGCGCATTCGCTAAAAATAATAGTGCATAAGCACAATGAAATAATACATATGACAAAATAGTGCATAAGCACAATAAAAGAAAAGATATAATAAAACAGCGCATTCGCACAATGAGATAATAGGAATGGCATAATAATGCAGAAGCATAACGAAATAAAAGATATGGTATAGTAGTGCATAAACATAATGAAATATAAAACATGGTACAAAGGTGCATGAGCACAATGAAGTAAAATTACAATTTTTAATTCAATTAGATTTTTGATTATTTAGGACCAAGCCCGATCAGATTATCAAGCATTCGGATAATTGGAAAAATATTTATTTTACGCGGAATAAAGCAAAATCTGATTATGAAGTAATACTTTAATGACTACAATAACAATTGCTTTATTTGACATTTCTTTTTCAGATTTTTGTTATGGAATATGCTGGCCTTAATCATGTGGCTTTAGGGAAAGGTTTTGAGTCATTTAAATAATAGCACATAGGATAGATTAATAGTTTTAAATATCAATCTTTAAATAATTAAGAACTCTTTTCTTCAGTTAAGGTTGATACATATCCAAATTCTCGTTATAGAGATTATTTTTAAATTTAATGCGTAATAGTTCTTGGAAGTTAATTATTGATAGTTAAAGATTTTCCCCAAAAGATGTCTGGCACCCTTTAGCGAAACAGTGAAAACAGTTAAATTTTTCCTTTTTAAAGTAAATCTCTTGCAAACTACCACTTCCCTAAAGAAGTCAAGAATATAAAACTGTGGAACAAGCAGAATTGTATGCTTTTTTTCCGATACTATTACTTGATTAAGCACTTGAAATTCTGCCCTGTCTTCTACGCCAGCTTCAGAGCAAATAATACTTCGATCATTATAATGAAGAACTGTGGCGAAGTAATTTGTATTGAAATTATTTATTTAAATACTCTAAGATAATATGATCTTACAGAGTAAGTATGTTTTAAAGCTGTTTTTAAATCGCATTTAAGTGAATAATTTATGCAATATAAAATACTAATGACGAACCATCTTAAATTAAATCGTATTTTAAAAGTATTGAATAAAATACATGAGGGTAAAAAGAAGGTAAATAAAACAAAGGAATATAAACATAAATACATATTTAAGATAAGGAAAAAATACCATTATACACCGAAAGTAGTTTTCTAGCTTTTAAAATCAATATATATAATATTTAAATTTATCATACATTTATACTTACTGGTACGTACTTAAAAAAAAACTTTTAAAATCATTTTTATTTCCTATATAAATTTTGGTTCAAAAATATTTTAGAATTATTGACAATGATATTTTTGATGGATTGCGAAAAACAGCAGAAACAACATCTTAACAAACATAATAATTTATTTTGTCAGTACAACATGGATTAAAACTCAAATACTTTGAAGATATAATTTCAAGAAGTGGATAAATAATTCATTTCTATCGAAGTATTTTAATTATACTCTTCAAAATATTTCAAACATCTGAGCAAATTTTTGGATTTTCGATTAAAACAAAATTGCTTAATAAGTATATATTGTCAAGCAATTAATATCTTTAACATTTTCAAATCGAAAAGAGGATTAGAATAAAATCAAGTATGAGCTTATTAACTTAAGAGTTAATTACGCGTA
This sequence comes from Parasteatoda tepidariorum, assembly GCF_982258835.1. Lineage (NCBI taxonomy): Eukaryota > Metazoa > Arthropoda > Arachnida > Araneae > Theridiidae > Parasteatoda > Parasteatoda tepidariorum. The sequence continues at coordinate 63,359,071 of NC_141760.1, read as the reverse complement.
GCAACTGCAAAATGTTAAACTTGGTTGTAGAGAGAAATTTAATAAACAAAGATTTTTACAAGACTATTCAGAGAAACTAAATTTAATTTTAAAATGAAACATTTTGCTCATTTTATTGAATTATTTTTATTGCCAGGGTAAGGTTTATATAGTTATTAAAACCCATAAATGTTGCGAAAAACTTCTGGGGGAGGTACGGCACATCATAAGGATTGTGTAGAATTGTATAGGAACTCATAACCGCAAAAGTTGTCTTAGGCCGCTGAAGGCGCTTTCCTATTATGAAGCAGATATGTTGAAGCAGATCTAGCTAGCTTAATGCAATATATTGATTCGACAAACTTGTCCAATTGGTCCTCTAGTCATTAAATTACGGATAAAAACCTAATACTAAATTAATTTAAATACAATATCCGTTTCTTAGGAAATAATGGAAATCTAAACTTGTTTTTTAGCCAGATAACATATCCATACTCTCTAGCACAAACGAACTAAAATCCGTTAAAGAACCTTGGGTAATTTTGATGAAAAAAAATATGCAAATAACTGTCAATGAAATAATAAGGATGAATTGCTACTAGCAATGTAGATTGCTTTGAGGAAAATAGATTTAGAAACCTTAAAAGGATTTTCTACTGTAGTATGTCAATAAAATTATTTCATGTAATTAATCGAAACGATGCATCATGCGATTGCACGGAGAGAAAAATTCTGATAAAATTACCGTACTGAATGTTAAAGACACTTCTGGTAAATAAAAACATATTTCTAGAAAACAAAATCAAAATATGCGGTATTTAAACCCTTCATTTCGTAATTTTTCCGCTTATATGGTCACGGTTTACCAGAAATTCTGGTTTTCAAAATTATAGTTCATGTTACCAAACATATAGTAAAAAATAGAAAACAGAAAATTAAATTTAACTAAATAAATGGTTTTAACGCCAGACTAAGGTGTCCATGCCATAAGACCACCATACTAAAATAAAAATTACCAAATTTTACTACATTTTTCCAAACATGTGTTAAATGCATACATTTTATAACTTGTGTTAAACACATGTTATAAAACCATATTTTTTCTACTAATTTTACCAAAATCAATACCAATGCACTTGTACGAAAATTGCCGAGCGCTTTGGACCTACAATAATGGAAGAGACACTTTCAGTTTTTTCAGTTTTTCAGTGATTATTTTATATTTTTAAAAGTGTAGTAGATTTTTCATACTTAGCAATAAGGTTTAAAACATTCAGAGGGTTGAAGGACCAACAATAAATTACAAAATGAATCAAGTAAAACACTCAATATCAGAAAATCAAGCAATAATCTTGTAACTTGTATCGATTACTTTATTTGTTATTTGCAATAACTACATAAAATTTGTAATCTAACTTAATTATTAATGGAGACATAGACATTTTTATAAAAAATTAATTTTCTGTCTAATATTTTTTCTGCTATAACGCCAAAAACATTCATTAATGTTTTAAAATATTATGCGAACAATTTAAAATAATTTACAAAATTTTTGTTTCAAAATTTGAAAACTATTCATGGAAGATATGAATATTTAAAGTTGCTCTTTTATACTGCACATGCATGAAAAAAGTGTAAAATAATATTTTCAAACTTTTGTGGTGAATCGTAATTGGCAACTAATGAAAAAAATCTTTGAATATCTTAAAAATTTTTAAAAATTCAAATAAGATATTTAAATCAGATTTTTTTTTCATCAGTTGCCAAATATGACTTCAAAATTATGAAAAAAAACTTTCACATTTTTTCGTGCAAGCGCAGTATAATAGAGCTAATTTAAATACTCAAATCTTGCGCAGTTTTAAATGATTTTTTTTCAAATTTTAAAACAATAATTTTGTTAATAATTTTAAATTGCTCCAGAAATATTAATAAATTTTATTGAATAATTTTTAAGTTATAGCAAAGTTATAGCAAAGTTATAACAAAGTCTATAATCTCCATAAATATTTAAGCTGGGTTTACAAAATTTTATGAAGTTATTGCATATAATTTACAAGTTACAAGCTTGTTGCTTGATTTCCTGGCAGAGGGTTCTCAAAAATACTTATCTTTTATACACTACCCTTTGTAACAACTTTTTAAATGTTTTTAAGGTGTCAATCTTTAGAACTATTTTTATACCTAACATTTTTACAAACGTTACGTATTTAATACCTAAATTTGATGGATTATGCTGCAAGAGAATGTTAAACTATATGTACCAGAATATGAAATTATTTTCTGTGTATATTTTATAAATATGTGCATACTGCATATGTTAACCAATTTTTAGAGGCTAACACAAGCAATAAATTTGTGCAGTGCAACGAGATATATCCGAAAAGCAGACGACATTTTTAGATTCCAGTTCATCAGATAATTACTAAAACTATTGCTTGCATATTTGGAAGATTAAAGCGGAGTTATAAACGTGTACCCGTTACGGGAAAATAAAAGTAGTGGGGATTACTCATTACGGGACTATAAGGTTAAAAAGTTTAAATATATTTCATTGCCTAAAGAGTTTTCTGCTGTTATAATTGATTTTATCTTCTAAACGATTGTGTAAAATCCGAATTCCGTAAAATAATAAAAAATTTTATGGTCTTGTTAAGTTAGAAAATCATAAGAGCTTCTTGATATATTTTACTTCAATGTCATTTTTGTATGAGCTGGTCCTTCACCTAAGCACCCGAAATATCTTTAGCGATACGGATACTCACTTTCTGAAAAGTAATTATCAAGACTCAACTCTTTTAGAAAACATAATCATCATATTTATAAAATTTAATTTATTTACATTTTATTCTTTCTTAATTGTTATGATATATAATAAAATTCAATGAGCTTGTTAAATAAACAAAATGGGGAATTCATTTAATATGCCAAAATGCATGAAAATTGCTATAATTAAATTAAAATTTTATTATACTACTTCACGCGTTTTAAAATTATACTATTACTATTGAAATAATACTATTACTGTTCGTTAATAACTACGTATTTCCTTTTTTCATAATTAATTAAATGAAAGTAGTTCTAATTTTCCTTACAGTGTATTTATTTCCTTTTATTAATTAAACAATTTAATCAAAGGCAGTAATAACGAATTCTTTTTTTAATATAAATTTTTCTAATAGAACTTTTAAAAAAAACTTTCTTGGATACGTGCTTTATTATATAAAAATAATCTTTTTCAATGTTTTTTTATTTAAATTAAAACTGCATTGTTTTGTGTTTAAGAGAGAAACAAACATTACACCTCTACTTTCAGTTAGACCAATTAAAATATGACTTATTTATTTTAGAGAAGAACTGAAAAGATTATTCTTCTTTGTTTACCGACTACAAAACAATTAACTTTTTCAACTGAATTGAAATTCTCTCTGGGTTTCCTTTTCTAAAGTTTTGTTTACATGAAAATGTGTTAGATATGACACGCATCTAAGTGATACAGATGAAGTTATTAAAAATAATTTGGACAACGCTTTTCAGTTTCGCATATAGTACAACTACAGATTTTATGCAAATTTAATATTAATGTCGATCATAGATTTTTATCTCTTTGACAAGACAAAGCTTCTTCAAAAGTAAAACTATTGATTTAAATTAATTAGTATAACTATAGAATTTATAATAGATCATTATTAAAGATTATTAAGAAAGGAATATTAGATTCTGAAGAGATTTTAATAACGTTTATTTCATATATACATTTTACTAATCTTATACATTATTATTGTTTACGAAATTTTAGATGACATGAAGACAATACTGTTTTACCTGTAAATATAAGTTTAATTTTATAGGTAAATTTTAAATTAATATTCATAATTAAGCTTAATCAAAATATACCAGAGAATAATAATATATTAAGAATAATAAAAATATTCGGATAAAATTACGATAGATAATTTTAGGTAAAAAGTACAAACGCTCAGTGTGCCGGTACTTTTTACTTAAAAAAATATTTTAAAAAAAGGATGCAAAGATTTTGAAAAGATGACTTTTGTTAAAACGTCGAAACTACCAATGACATAATTATTAATTCAAAAGAAATGGAAGTCAAATTATCAATTCAAATGTTTAGATGCAAATTTTGATTCCAAAGTTAAATACGTTTTCTTTTTTGTTGCACTAAATACTTGAAATTTTAAGCATAAACTTTTTAGCCTCAACAGTTAATACATTTTAAAACATTTTTTTCTTGTTTTTCGTTAAAGATTTTAAATTTTTAAGTATACTTTTTTTTCTCTGACTTATTTTAAAAAGATAAGTTTTGGCAAAACGTCGACAATCTTAATTATGTAATCGTTAATCCAAATGCATTATTTCCTAAACTATTTGGCATGAAGATTAGCTAATATAAAGTTGATTAACAAAATAATATTTATGTATAAAGCTAAATTGAGAAAAATATAAGTTATAACCATATTTCGAAACTATTCCAAATTTTGAAAAATCATGATTACAATAGCAAATGCATTTTTATATTTAAAGAATATTATTTTCTATTAATATGAATCAGCTTACGATAGATGTACATTAGAAACTTATCCTTATTAGGAACATAACTTTTCCCTAAGGTTGATTAACACTAAGTGTTATTAAAAATAATGAAGCCTTCCTTGGTTCAAAATGTTGTTAATGAACACTTATTTTAAATATTAATTTATAAAGCTTGCAGGAAACATTCATCTTAAGTGGCCTGTTTTATGTATAACCTGATTAGGTCATGTTTGGAAATTAAATAAGCTTTTTAATAGTAATTATAGATCCATATAATTCAATTAAACTTGATGCGATAATAATTGCACTTTAAAACACTTTATTAGAAGTGTTGAAGTCAATTTTAATGGATTAATTACATAGCTTTATATTTATAGTTTCTTGGATATTATATAATTTAACCATGAAATTACTGAACATTTTTTCAGCCATAGTTCCGGTGTTTCCCTAAAACATCTTTACACTTTATATTTTGTATATTTTGTAAGGCATAACTTATAAAATAGCTTGGGAAATTAGTGATTGAAATTTTATTTAGTATACTTAAAACGACTTTAGAAAAGTTTTAATAATTTATGTAATTTCACATTTATATCAGAACTATTAGAGGCAACATTTACATCAGAATTTCGTTATTAGCCTTTTCAAGTTTAAAAACGAAATGATTTTCAATTTATTTATAATGCAGCTTATATTATACTGCATATAGAACCTCAAACAAGGCAAGAAATTCTTTTAAAATGATTGTACTGCATGGTAATGACGTTTTTGGATTAAAAAAATAAACAATAATTCTGATTAATAAAGCTAAAATACACAGTATTTGAACCATTCGTTAGAAAAAAAATTTCATGCATACAGTAACGGTTAACCAGAAATCCTTTTTTTCAAAATTGCAATACTTATTACCACATATTTATTAAACAAATACAAAACTTAAAAGTAATTTGAACCGAATAAATGGTTTTTATGCCATTCTTTATGATATCCTGATAAAATTACCTAAATTTACAAATTTTGTCACACATTATAAAATTTATTGCTATATAAAATTTCACATTTTATTGTAAGTTTTACCGAAATCATTGCCAAAGCACTTCGACTAAATTTTCCGAGGTTTCAGTGCTTTTCCAAAGAGCTAAGAACTTGCTGTAAATTTTACCATATTCTGATAGTTTTAACAATACCTTTTCTCAACTTTAAAGCAGTGATTCTAAAATTTTGATCGAGAAACCAGAATAAATCAATAAGCAGTCTGATAAAAGCAGTGTAAGCAAGCAAAAGATACAGGTCTCTAGAATTTAAAAACAAATGTTTTAAATTTTAGAAAAAACACTGTTTGGAAATTAGAAAAAAATACTTTTAAAAATTGCTTACGACAAAACGCTGTGCATGTATTTTCTAAAAGAGCAATTTTTTAAGATTATATGTACATGTTATTTTTATTATATCCGTGATATGTATTTCCTATTATAAAGAAAATAAAAAATAAAAATATTTAAAAAAAACATTAAAAGAAAATAATACAAAAAAGAAAATTCATTAATTTTTCGCACCTTATTTATTTTGAAATTTCAAGTAATTCATGAAATTTTTAATTTAAACTAGATGTAAATATAGGTAAGATGTTGAATATAAATAGGGTGTTCAATATAAATGGTATAGGATAATATTCAGTAATCCTAAGGGGGTAATAACCCCCAAGGATTCTGGAAAGTGGTGCCTTCATATTTGCATATGGCATTTCAATATTTATTTCCTAATTGCATATAATTAAATTTTTAAAAAAAAACATACGCATTTATCTGTAGAATCTTAAAGTTTAGCAAAGTTCATTTAATGTTACAAAAAAAAAATAACTTCGATTCAATTAAAACTTCAAATTTTTAAATTTAACTTTATTTTCTAAGTAAGGTGCCTGATTTTATGACTTGAAAAATAGTTACTGTATAATTTTATAGTTTTAAAAGTTTAAAATTTAGTTAAAAATCTTCAGGGTATTAACCTTTGGATGATAACTAATTCCATATTCTGGAGTTTTTTTAAAAAATAAGATTATAGGAAAAGCAAGCAAGAACAGCCGTAAACATCATTAAATAACACGCTTGTTGCAATGAAGCTTAATTTAAATAACAATAAATTTTCAGAAAACATTGTCATTTTAATCATCTTTGATAAGCTACTAAATAATAATTTCAAAAACCCCATTTGAATAATGAATACGATGCACGCAACTTGGAAGTTTTTATTGTACTGGATGATATCTTTAAAATTCCTATGCCACATTTAATTTTTATTTGTCTTCAATATACTCTAGGAATATATTTTAAACTAGAGAAAATTACAGTTTTCTTTCATTAAACCTTAATATTTTAATTTTAAATGCAAAATTACCAACGACTTTTTAACAGATACGTTTATTTTGTATTTTATGCTTTTTTAAATATTTGATACACATGGTCGCTATAATTTTTCTTTAAGGGCATTAAATTTTTAGAACTTTTTCCATATGGAAAAAGTTCCAAAAATATAAGCATATTGCAAAAATTGGAAGAACCGTAAGTTAAATTAAAGGAAACGTAAAAAAAGTTTTTCAAAAAAAAGGAAAGCTTGAAAAACTGGTTGAAGTATTATCAAGTAGTAGACTTAAGTGAAATGGATATATTTTCGAGAATTCAACGAACTTAGAATAGTGATGATAGTAATGTAAAACTATGCAAGCTTAGAATGACAGGAATTTGACGAAGAACAGATACAAGAGAACACATTTAATTGCTACATTATATTCAACGTAGCACTTCTAAATAACGAAACAAGCCATGAATTCTGCAAAAATGCAGTTATTTAAAGGAAAAATGTTTTCGAACACAATTGAAAGTTTTTGTAATAGAAATAAAGTTGCATTTATAAATTAAAATTAATTAAAGATATCATGTGTAGAGTTAGTAGAGACATTAATTTCTGATACACTAAATATGATTTTAATTGAAATTTCTTGTTGCCAATTCTGCAAAACATTTAAAAATGGCTATAGAATATTAACTTTAAATTATTTTAATTAATTTCAAATTAATATTTAAATTATTTAAATTAATTATTTTTAGAAGATTTAAATTCACTAAAATACTAAAATATTTCATTGTAATAAGCAAGAAAAAAAATCGGAGTTCTTTTTAATTTAATTTTTAATATCGGAGGCGAAAATTTACAGTAGCAGCCACTGTGCAAATTTCAGTACACTAGAAAATTCGATAATAGAGTTAAGAGTGGCCCACAGATTAGAGACACACACAGATTTTTTCTTATAGATAGATATCCTTGATAATTGTAGTAAGCAGGAAAAATTAACGTCCTAAAAACTTTTTTCTAGCGAAATTGCAATTTTTCAAAAGCAATTCCAAATGCTTATATATTAAATAAAATTGAACCATTAAATTTAAAATTAAGTAAAGATAATATGCGTAGAGTTAGTGGATACTTCTATATAGTATGCCCTAAATCTGATTTTACACGTAGAAATTTTTTTACAATGCTTGCAGAAAAAAATAATAATAATATTAATCATTCCGTTAGAAGTAAAACCAAGTATACGGAATTTAAGCCATTCATTTCATAGTTTTTTTGTTCAGATGATAACGATTTACCAGAAATTCTGGTTTTCAAAATTATGGTTTTTATTACCACCAGATTTAGTAAAATATACAACACTGAAAACTAAATTTAACCGAATAAAGGGTCTTATGCCATGTTCTAAAGTATCATGATTCTAACTTTTACTAAATTTTATCACATTTGTAAAATTTTATCACATATTATTAAACCGCAATGTATTGTTAATTTTACCGAAATCACTACCAAAACTCTTCGGTAAAAATTACCGAACTTTTCAGTGTTTCCATAGAGCCAGAAACATGATAAACTTTATTATATTCTGATAGCTTCTTTTAACCAATAAGTTTTCAGTGGACATGCCTTTTCCTGTCTATGGGAAGATTTGGTACCGCTAAATTTTGTTTTTATAAACAATTAAGTTAACTTAATTTCAGTGTATGAAATTTAAATTAATCTTTTTGTATGAAACATATCGCTGAATTCCCCATACAAAAATAAAGAAGAAATTAGTTTCCTGAACAAATTAATAATAAGTTCAATAGCTGTACTTATTCGAAAAAAGTTAGACAATCGGAATATACCAGCAGGAAAATCATAAACAAACTTTTTAAATGTGTCTTTTTTTAAAAACTTGTAGATCAAGGGTTTACCCGAGAGTTTAAATAATAAATTATTGCATAAAAAAGGTCAATATTTCTTTGTAATTTTACTAGGTTTAAAATTAGTGTTTTGGTTATTTATTTGATTACTATCTTTGTACTCAATTCAATTGATAACGGAAAACTTTATAAAATATGATGTTACTATTGAAACCGATAAGTAATCAGTACAATGCAATTAAATATTTTTTAATCATTATTATCTGCATAGACCATAAAATATGCAATTACCACTGATAACATCAAGCAGAATTTAATTTTTATGTTGGCCTTAACAGCGACTTCATTTAATGTTGTTATTTTCTAATTATTTCTAGCTTGAGGTGAATGACTTTGGACATAGTCTTAAATCATAATTACTTTAAGGATAGTTTAAAAGGATCTGAACTGTCGTGTGAACTTAGGCTCATTCATTTAATGAAAATTAATGGAGAGCGTTTTTTACAAGACCTTTTTCTGAACAAAGATTTCACTAGATAAAAAAATTATTCTTAATTAATTTAAATATTTATTTTGTAGTGCGATTGAATTTTATGCTTATCCGCTAAATAGGATTTTTATTTCGAAACAATATAAACTGTACACATGCATTTTATATATTTGAAGATTTTTTTTTTCAATTTCGAAAGAGAGAGTTTTTTACCACTGTGTTCATTAAAATTATATGATTTTAATAAACTGATACTTTTTTGATAAAATATTATTGTCTCCACACATATTTAGTGTATAAGCATTCGGTGTATACTTATTTGAAGTATACGTGTTCTATGTATATGTATTCGGTGTCTTCATACACTACAAGACCCATTTTTCATTCGAAAAGTGTTATTATTACTAGTAGTAGTAGTATTTTAGATATTCATGGAGAATCTTTTTATATGAAGATAGATTACTTTTTTTACATTTTTCCCTTTTCCTTATAAAAATGTTTTGATTATATTGTTTTCAAAATATAGATAGTGCGGAAAAGGATTTTGTCTGGGACCAATTTTAAATTTTTATTTTTTTTTTATTCAGAAATAAGTAATTAAAATAAAGTTTTGTATGAAATACATTATAAGTAAGTCGATTAATACATTTTTTTTTCGAATTAAATGAAATTTATTCAAATAAAATTTGAAATGAATGATCAAAATCAATCCATAGTACGGTATATTTTACCTCAAACCACCCACCATATGCTATGCTACAACTACTAGATAGTATCTAGCAGTTACTCCTCCTTGGCTAACGCTCATTTTGATTTTTTCAATCCCTACTATTAGTTCACACTCTCCCTATATCTTGTTCAAAATTTCAATCGTTAACAAAATACTTTTTATTCATAAACTCAAGTTCAAATGCATTTTTTTCTCAAATTGTAGTTTATGACACTTGATGTTAATACAGATTTTTTTCAAATATTAATTCATTAATTAAATAGGGATGAGCAAAAAACGAAATTGAATCTTCTGATTGGTTGCAAAATTTTTTTTTTCTTATTTGATGATAGTTCTCTACAGAATGGTTTTTTACGTCTGATTAAGAACTATAAGAATAAAAAAAAGAAGCAATATGAATGCTCTTATTTCAGTATAAAGAATCTTTAAAATCGTATCCTAAGAATTCTTTATTTTACGTTTTTTAGTTTATAATTTTTTGATAAAAATTGTTGTCAAAATACTTTTTTTTTTAAATTAAATGGTATAACATTATGTGTTTATGAAGAAGGGAAGCCAAGGGTGCCAATTTAAGTAGTGATGATGAGTGGATCATTAAGGTGTGGTTGGAGTTTGTATTGGTATAGTGGGCCAGTTGAAGATATTGACAAATTAAAGATTGATGCTGAAATCAGGGGATGATGAAAACAATACTTGAACTGGATCAGATTTATTAAAAAGGCTTTTATTTTATGTATTTGTAGAGCTCGAGTTACAAAATATAAAAATCATTCATAAGAATTTCAGTTGAATCAATTTTGCATAATAATATTAATAAGGACAGGCCATGGGAGACAAAACCCCCACAACCTGCCTAATCAAAAGCCAAATTAAAAAGTACGTGTAATTTGTTCCGATCGGACACAGGAGAAGCATGGGTAGGAGATCCAAAATTGGCGATTTATTAAATTATAACATAGCCAAAACAAAGCCAACTAGCATATCCACATGGATGTAAAAGAATACCTTGGCGATCACGAGTCGCCAACAAATTTATGTGAATTATTATAACTAAGCAACCGAAACATTTAGCCGTTGGAAAATTAGAATAAAAAGTTATAAATAGATTTTTGTTTTCGATTAAAGGCGACAGTGAACATATAAGTCTGCATTAGTAATGAAATAAAAAAAGAAAGTATCCGTTACATTGATCTGGAAAAGAAGAAATAAATATTTTATGTTTGTTTAAAAAGATTAAGTTTGTGATTTATTTTAAATATAATTCTATTAATAAAAAAATCAGCTTAAGTAATGAAAGATATTTTAAAAGATAGAAAATAAATATGTGTATGCCAATTGTGGCATCACAGTGTTTATGTATACTTCTCGGATATTCTTATATTTGAAGTAATGTGATTCAGAAAAGTATGGAATAAAAATTCGGTACTTACGTATTAACGCCACCGCCACTACAGATTTGGTTGTTTTTAAGTGCCGCCAATCTACACTTAAAATTTTTGCGACAAATCATAAAATAAAACACTATATTCAAAATCAAAGTAGTCAATCAGATTTCGGTGGAAAATGGACCGATATAGAGTTTAGCATAGATTCAAAACAATCATATCGCCATATGAACTCTGATAAATAAGATTCCAAATGAAATAACCTTACCAAGATAAAGTTTCATGTCGTGGGAATTGGTACATTTTCGTTTTTTCGGTAAAATATTTCGCTCCTGAAAATATAAAATTACATCTTGTTTTGTTTTCGGCAAATCCCAAAGACGAATTTTCGTAACACTAAGAAATGGCGACAAAAAAAGAGTTGTTTTTTTGTTTCGTCAGCATTCTTTATTTTACGTTTTTTAGTTTCTAAATAATGATTATTATTGAAACTTGACATTTTTTGATAAAAATTGTTACCAAAAAACTTTTTTTACAAAATTAAATTTCATAAAATTATGAGGTTTATGTATACTTTTTGTTCATTTTAATTTTTGAAGTAATATGATTCTTAAAACTATGGAATGTTAAGTTTAAATGGGCCTTTCATGTTATATCATTAAATTTAGTAAAACTATTTCTCGGGCATTAGGTTTCAACTCTTATAAGAATATACATATTTTTTTCTGTTTATGAACAAATATTTTTCCGATGTGTTTTGGATGTTCCTTCTCTAAAAAAAAAAGAGATACCATTTTGTTTTCGTTTGCATAAGAAAGAATATCAAAATTTTTCTTTTTTAAATTTAATTAGCCACATTAAAGAAGGAACGTTGCAATGCTACACGCTACATTAAGGACGTCTCTAGAGTAACTGAATGACTGTTCATATAGAAATCGCAGGTATTCGTCTCATACAACAACGCCCCCTATAGTTCGTTGCGATCGCGAATAGTTAATAAAATATGCTTTATTCAGCGATTCAAGTTCAAATGCATTTTTTAAACTTGTAGTGGATGACATTTGATGTTAATACATTTTTTGAAATATTAATTCATTAATTAAATTTAATTAATTAATATTAGTTTTATATGGGAGAAATTTTTTTTAATTATTTAGTAAAAAGTAACTAAAATAAAATTTTTCTTTGTTGACCTAAGTAAGAATTGACTTTAAAAAATTATATTACTTGTTTTGCTTTAAACTTGTTCAATGACTAAATTTGGATATTCATGCAATTAAAATTTATATTTCTTATTGCCTAATTGACCTAAAGGAAATCAAGTCAGTCATAAACGTATTGAGAATGCCTCTAACAATATTGATTTTCTAAAAATAAAAAATAATTTTACATTTTATGAGCAGCATACTCCATTTTTGTCCTAACTGGACCAGTTGCTGATATGTTTGAACGATCCAAGGTACAATAGCAGAGACTAATCCAACTCTTGTTGCAAGTCCCATTTTATGATTTTGTTAGTCCCAACAAAAGTACACTGTTTTACAATTGCTAAGGAACAGTTAAACTTTTAAGAATAATTAATAATAGACGTTGATTAATGAGAGGAAACTAAGTACATATTTAGTAGAGACAATGTGCATTTATAACTGTGCAAAATAATTCAGATATCGACATTTCGGATAATAATAAAATTAAAAATAAGGAAGATGCTCATTGGGTGATTCCCAAACAGCCATGAAAAATCAATCTTCTTGCCAGAATGAAACAAACAGAAATGAGTACCTCAGTAAGATGCATGATTATCTTAGTATCTGCATGATTATCTTAGACACTAATGCACATTTTACGTCTGTTATACCTGTTGTCGACTAAACTATCGAAGAGTTCTAGGAGGATATTTTCCTACTCTTCTCTCAAGCCCGTTTTCTGCTCTTTGCACAGTTTGGAAAGGGCGTATTCTTTTCGAAACACGTCTTCCAAGGGCATCCTACGTATGCTCCATAAGATTTGGGTCCGAGGAGTACTCATGTCATATTATACGGTCAATATCTTTACTTCCTATCATGTCCGATACCTCAGCGCCATATATGGCAGTACTTTTACTTTCGTTACTTGTACCGCCGGAACAAGTAAAAAGTACGTACTTTTACTTGTACTTCGTTACTTTTTAAATTTAGTACTTTTACTTGTACTTTCGTTACTTTTTTAGGGAAAAAGTACAAGTATTTGTAACGGAAAAGTCAAATAACATCGTTACTTTTTCTAAAACTCGGTAAGCTTTCTAAAAAAAAAATTTATTAAAAAAAATGCTTATGTTTTTTTAATTTAAAATTAATGTGCAATATAGTATATGTATTCACAGCTAACTTCGTGTTTAAATACCTTGATCTTTTAAAATTGTCATTCCTGAAAGGGAAAAGACGGCTCTTTTGATCTTTTTTTGACTGCAACTATCATTGTGAATGTGGTGTTCTCCAGAATATTCATCTTCTGAAAATTGCCTGTGATAAAGGATGACATGAATAGCAAAAGTTTTGAATACCAGTGGTTATCGTCTCAAGGGGGGTTGGAATGAACAAATGCCCATATGAATACTGCAGGGACTAATATAGGGAATTTATATCTATGCAATACTGTTATCACCCCATGGGATGGAATGCTTTTTTTCCTCTTGAAAAATAGTTTTGTCTAAATAACAAATGAACTGTATCTTTGATGTCTTATTGACACAAAGATGATTTTTTTTTGGTTTTTGCTACTCCTCCAAAAAGTAACCATAAAGAAGAAAAGAAAAAAACGTTTCTCTTTTTATTCGCGGAGACCTATACTAATGTGCATAGTTTCTCTTTTCTAGTTTAATTAATTCCAATGGGTTATGAAATACACCGAAGATTTATCTAAACTATTAGTGAATTTATCATTTTTCTCGTTTTCTTGAGAAACAGGAAAACTACTCAATAACCACAAAGGGGTAAGTAACAACAAAAATATATTATAACATGTGATATACAGGACAAAAGGCTACATTCAAAATGCGTAGATATCTCTTTTTTTAACAATATCTTTTTACAGTTGCTGTTACTATTTAATTTACAATAAACGCTGCCATCTATCGGTGGTTCAACAAGTATTTCTACACATAGATTGAGAATTTTATTTTATGAAACTTTGCTTTAAGAAGACTCAGTAGCCCCCATCCCCCCCAAGCTCTTGGGCGCATTCTTGGGTAAATTCTAAATCCCCCCCCAAACTATTCGTTTTACTTAGTGTAAAAATCCCCCCCCCAAGCTTTAAGTGGGCGCATCGTGCTCCCACCTTCCCCCCTGATGGGGGCCCCTGAGAAGACTTCATCTATTTTGAAAAAAGTAAGTAATATTTTAATATCTAATTATTCTCTATTTATAAAATAACATTTAATATTAATTTGAATCATTTTTCATTCATTTAAATATGTTAATTAAAAATTTTGTTATCATTGTGTGCGCATTGGATGCTTTTTTAAATAATTTAAATAACTAATTTCATATTACTATTGCAAAAAATTTTGGCACAAGTTTTACATTTATCTTTTAATATCTTTTAACGTTAAAGTAATTAATTATAAAAACAATGCTTTATTTAATGGAAATGTAGTATGCATTAAAAAAAATCTAAAATATTATAATTTTTTTTATTTTGCAACAAAATATTTTTTTTGAATTATATTAAACGTAACATATATACTATTGCGTAAACGTATTAGTCATTCATACCATAAAATTTTAAAATCAAACTTTTGTTCATAATTTTTGATTATGAGTGGATTTAGTCTTGCACATCGTTATTACAAATCCGAAAATTGCCATTATGAAATATTTTAAAATAAAAAAAAATTATATTTAAAAACAAAATATAATTTGTAGTTTATTGGATTTATAGGGGTTTCCTGTATATGAATGTATTTTTTTAAAATTTATTTTCTAACATAAGTTATAATGTTTATCAAATTTGTCGAACAAGGTAATTTATTTATAAAATAAAGTTTCCGAAAATAAAAACAAAATGTTAAAAAAAAATTCTATAGTTCTAAAATTAACATAAATCTAAGCTCCTTGTTGATGCCAGAAGCACCATCTATGAAATTTTAGTGTGTGTTATGAATCCGAAGAGCTCGGATGGGAGAAATGAGTTATGTGAATAAAGTATTGTGACTAATAATTACGGTCCATTTTCTGAGTTTTGAGAACTTTTATTTTATCGAGAATTTATGTAAACTGAGCTATCGTCAGAGCCATTGTTGGTCCTGTCTATCAGAGCTATCAGTAGTGAAATTAGTGGATAATATACCTAATAAAAGGTACGTGATTTATTATTTAGTTATTGAAGTTCAATATGTTTAAAAGTGCTAAAAAAAGGACTATGTTCGGCTTGCTGTCGAGCTTAATGTAGACATTTCTAATATGAAAACTATTGTTGATCTAATTACAGCAATTCAGAGTTGTGATACGTATAAAAATAACATTGAGTTAGTTGAAGAGTTAGCAAATAACATAATCGAAGAAAGAAAAAGTGATGAAATCCGATTAATTGAAAAATTAAAAGCTGAAAGAGTGAAATCGGAACTTGAGCTCGCTAAATTGCGAATCGAATCTAAAAGTGAACTACCTGTTGATAGTGTGAAAAACGAAAGTGTAGAATCTTTTGACTCTCTCATTAAAAGTGTGAGGACTTTAACTCATAAAATCCCTAATAGACCAAAAGGACGGGGATATTTCTTTTCGTCTTAAGAAAGAGCTTTTATTTCAAAAAATGTCCCTGAGAAATTTAAGGCTGAAATTCTTCTAAAACTGTTAGGGGAAAAAGCCACAAATATAATTACATACATTAAAGATGACGAATTAGGAGATTATTCTAAAGTTAAAACTGTAGTTTTGAGAGAATTCGAGCCATCCCCCCCCCCAAAAAAAATCTGTTTAGAAAATTTTAGGAAAGCGTAAAAAATGACGAGTGAAACGTACGTGCAATTCGCGTCTAGATTAATAACGAGTTGGGAATATTATTTAAAGTTAAAAAATGTAACTGACTTCGAAACTTTAAAGCAATTAATAGTATCTGATAAAATTAATCAAACACTTGATAGAGAGGTTATGTGCTTTATAAATTTAAGAAGCAAGTTCTTGGTTTAAACCTGTAGAATTAGCTAGGGAGATTGATTTATTTTATACATCTAGGGGAAAACCCGTAGTTGATAATGAGTTATAAAAATAACTCGAAAACTATGTCAAAAGCGTTTCTAACGGATGTAAAAAATACTAAATGTATTTTATGTGATGAACTTCATCCTTTGTATAAATGTACTATTTATAAAAATATGTTCGTAAGTGATAGAGTTGAGTTCGTTAAATCAAAATATTTATGCTTTAACTGTTTAAATAATCATAACGTAAGTGAGTGTAGAAACAAAATCTTTTGTAGTATTTGCAGAAAAAGGCATCATATTTCTCTTCACTTTCCGCGAGAGCAAAAAATAAATAGTTTGGAATCAAATGAATAATGAAAATAGGAACATTCAATCGTCCTTGAATTCTTCGGCACCAATTTTCCAAATGCCTGTGTATTACGAGACGCTTGTCGTATGTGAGGGTGGGGAAAATATATTTTCTTCTACTACAATGGGAAAAGAATTAAAAACAATCTTACTCAGCACTTTTATTTGTTTAATTAAAGATGAATCAAATAAGTGTTTTGAAGTTCGAGGATTATTAGACGTGGGAGCGAATTCAAATTTTATGAATAAAAGGTTAGCAGATTCTCTTAATTTAAATAGGTCAAGTTCAAATATAACTGTATCGGGAATAAATAATATGTTTCTGAGCATAAAATCGAAAGTTAATGCTACTATTTTAAATAGAGATAATAGTTTTGATTTAAACTTAAATTTTGTAGTTATTCCTAAAATTACATAACTTACACCAGCTAATCCTCTTAATGTAAATATTCTATCGCTAAACAATATTTATTCCGAGTCCTATTGATTTGTTGTAAGGAGCAGAACACTTTTGTGAAATCTTAAAATCGGGTCACATTTTCCTTCAGGATACAAAATTTAAGATTGCAAAATAGCGTTTTCGGGTATATTGTCAGTGGGAGTCTTCCGACCAAAAACGAAAATAAAATATATTGTGGGCTCGTTACAGATAATTTTGAGTTGGAAAAAACATTAAAAACTTTTTGGGAAATAGAAAATGTAGAGAGAGAGAGAGAGTCTAAAATTTCTAAAACTAAAAAAGCTGAAATTTGTGAAGAGCATTTTCTTTAAAATTATTCAAGAACTGAGAGTGGAAAATATGTTGTTAAAATGCCCTTTAGACAAGATCCGTCGTGTCTGGGTGAATCTAAGAAAAAAGCTTGTGTATGTAAAAGTAAAGTGTTTGAATTCATTATGGAATCGCCTTGCTAGAGAACATCAATTTTGTGAACTTCACAAAGCATTTATGCTAGAGTATTTAAATATGGGTCATATGGAGGAAGTACAAGAGTCTGAAGAACCAGATGTGCAGTGCAGTACAGAACCCGTTATCCGGAAATCAGAAAACCGGAAAACCAAAAAACCGGAACGAAATTCCATAAATTTTCCCGCAATATTTAAAAAAAAAATTTTTTTTTTCCTCATAAGATTTTAGGATTTTTCTTTCTTTTTTTAAAGATGTTTACCTTACCATCATTTTGGAAATAATCATTAGTGTTCATTATTTTTTCTTCTTTTTAAGAATATTTCTAAACATTTTTTTAAATTGGGTTTAACAATAAAAAAAATGGCTCTTTGTAGCGATTCAGAAAACCGGAAAAATCAGTTATCCGGAATAACGATGGTCCCGATCGTTCCGGATAATCGGTTCCCTACTGTATTATATTCCTCGTCATTGTGTGTTTAGACCTGAATCCAAAAGTACCCCTTTGAGATTTGTGTTTAACGCAAGTGCATTAACTTCTACTGGAACATCATTAAATTGTTTACAGTACAGCGGAGGTATAATTCAGGATGATTTATTGTGCATCATGCCTAGGTTTAGAAAACATCAATCTGCCTTTGTTGCTGACATCAAAAAGACTCCTTTTTATATGTAAACAGATAATTTTGGCTTCTGGGTATTTTAAATGTTCACTATTGAAGGAGCTTTGTAACATCCGAATTAGATTTTATTCCGTAATAATATGATTTCTACCACTTTTATCTTTTTTTTACTTAAATAAATTAACAAATATATATTTTTTGAATTAGCAAATATAAATTTTTATTTAAATAAAAAAAAAGACTCTCTTTAAGTTAATATAAACTAGGGTATAGTTAATAAGACTAGGGAAAGAGTAAAGAACTGTCATTTCCGTAAATTTTGGTATTCGTTTCTCATTAATCAACAATATTGAGGTTTATTAATTACAATTGTGTACTATAAGTCGCGCCAACGATATTTTAAAGTTGAGGGACTTGCTTGTTTGTAAATATTTAATCAGTTCATTTCTTTTCTTTGAAGCACTTTTTAAATTTTAGATTCAATAGTTTTAATCTTTCTGATTAGCATTGATGGGGAAGATGAACCTTGTAAAAAATCAATGGATTTGGGATGGAGGTATTGTACTAGCGTCCATACTCAACCGATATTGCGCTATAGGATTTCCACTTTACTTTATTCCATATAGAATAGAAAATATGAGAGATGTCCAATATGTCATCTCAAGAAATTTTGCTTTAAAATAAATTGATTTTTATCAAACTGGCATTGAAAATTTATGCACTAGAATTGAAAAAGATTTTTAAATAACATGAGTGTAACACTGACTAAAGATGAAACTTATTAAATTTTTTTTGTTGAAATTTAACGTTAAAAAAAAGAAAGATATTTTTTCCAAGTTCCTCTAACGAAAAAGAAAACAAATGGATCAAAAGTAGAAATTAAAAAAATTTATTCGACTTCAATTTATAAAGAATACAGTTGTATTATGCTTTGAAAAAAAATACCATTTAAAAGAAATTAAGCATTTAAAATCGACGTATTCTTTTAAATAAAATTATTACTTTCCATTCTGGTTTATTGTGACAGATAATAATTCTTTCCATTTATCCAATCAAGTTCAAATACATTTTATTTAACTTGTAGTGGATGACAATTGATGTTAATAGATCTTTTCCAAATATAAGTTCATTATTTAATTTTAAATAATTAATTTTTAGTATTTATGGTGAATTTTTTTGGATTGTCAATAATTTTATTTTCTGATGAATTTGTTTGAGTTTCATTTCTAAATTAATTGGTTCTTTGTATTTCATGTTTTTTCCTGGACTTCTATACAAAACTGTGGTACTGAGGGTGTTACTTTAGACAATTGCCTCTCCCTCAATAGAAAAGGTTTTGTTTTATGGCTACCGGGGCCGGTACCCCCTGAAGACGTCGGCTTCGGTGGTCATATTTTTATTTTTATTTCCTTCATTTCCTTTATTGCTACAAGTTATTTTCATTCATTTTTGAGTTTTATGCATATATTTAATACATTTTAAATAAAAAATATTGGATTTTGTTATTACGTTTTTCAATTTTCGTTTTGAACTCACTAATAATACAATTTTGTCTTAATACATTTTTTACTAAATACATTTTTACCTAGTACATTTTTTACTAAAATTATGTTTATGCCCGACCTTGTCAAACAACGCCCAGTCAGATCTCTAAGAACTTAACTGTTTGTGCTATTGAAAACTATTATAATTACTATTTTATGATACTAAAATTCGTTTACAAATTTTAATTATTCCGTTGGGCAGAAATGTTCGGAAAATGATTTTCTCGCACGACTTCAGCATTAGCCATTGTTACAAATAAAACTTTAGACTGTTCTGTTTCAACTTATACTGCACATTCAATTATTTTTTACTAGCTCAAAGATCACAAAGCTCTCTGAAACCCCGCGTTTGCTTTGTTTATGTTTGTGCTTTTAAAACGCGTTTCTTTAGAGTAAAACAATTTTAAATCAATGGTAATTTAAATAAATAAGAATAATAAACTAAAAATTTAAATCAATAGATAAAATTTCTTTTTCGTGCAATTCCATAAAAAGTTTGATATTAAAATTATATTTGATTTTAAATTATATTATACGATTATATTATAAAATTATATTACAATATTCTTCCGAATTTAAAAATAAATTAATGTCCATAACTTTCAAAATTAAAAATAATTAAATAAATAACAACAATTTTGCAAAAACATTAAAGAACATAAGAATATTATTCAATAAAATTTTAGGTTACTTTGAATTTTCGATTTCCCAGAAATGTACTTTTAAATCGTTACTTTTTTGGTTTAGTACTTGTACTTGTACTTTTTACTCGTTACTTTTTAAAATAAGAACTTTTTACTTTTTACTCGTTACTTTTTTTAAAAATACTTGTACTTTTACTCGTTACTTTTTAAAAGTAACGTTGCCATATATGCTCAGCGCACCTGTGTGGATGTGCGTTGTCGTCTATAAACAGAAAATCTGAACCTACCACACCCCTAAAAAAAGAAAAATGATCCAGAATAATCTCTATGCAATGCCACAGCGATGTAACGCTAAAGATGTGAAGCGGTCTTCAGCCATGTGCATGATGCCTGCCCATAACTGCACATCTGGAACATACCGATCCCGTTTATGAACTTAGTCTTATGCGCAGCGTGTTTCCCTCTTTATCCAGACTGGTAGTCAGAATCCCTTGTCACTGAGAATTGGGATTCGCGGGTGAACATCACTCTGAACTACTGCTGATTACCCCAACCAATACATTTTTACACCAACATAATCTTTATCGACAATGGCATGGTTAAAGTGAGATGCATCGAACATTTTTCCTTACATGCAAACAAACTTGATTTTATCGACGTGAGATGCTTCTGACAGACACATGTGTGCCGGTAGTGGTTGCAAGGTCTGCAGCTATCTTAAAAGGAGTGACATTTCTGTTTCTTTTTCCACTAGGGATACATATTCATATTAAGTGCATACATACTAACATTGTGCACTGAATTATTGAAACACCACACTGAATTTTGTTTAAATACCTAACATTATGAATTTTCGCATGAAGGAAGAAATTATGTGCACTCTTTTTACACAAATAACAGGCACTGTTCCACCTCGACTTCTGCACTTGATTTTACTGTGTGACTGTCAAGAACTATACTTTACATAAATCAGTTGCTCCTAAGCAATCTTCAAGCAGTTTAAATTAGTTTTCTTACAAAATTAGTAAGTTATCTTAAAAAGAATGACACTTTGGTACTTATCTACTAAGTTCTGCATCCAAAAACAAGCAACATAGGGCTCTATTTCCCAATAAAATTTATTAAAATATTTACTCAGGAAATAAAATTTAAAAAAAGAACTCTCTAGTAGCAAACTTGTAAGCCTTGAAATGACCACCACTGCATTTCTGAATTCCTTAATTAGAGACATAAGTAATTGCATAGGTTCGAGATACACGCTATCTAACGTGCACAAAATAAATACACCCAGAATAACTTTTTATATATTGATGGGATCTTCACGTTCTAAGACTCTACCTTAATGGTTCCACGGGGTATCCTCAAATAAGCTAATTAAATACTACAGACGATATTTTGAGGGAGAAAATCGGTCACAAAGAAGTAGTTTTCTCGTATTTTGCGCATTTCATCATATCTCAAGAATTTTTTTAATGAATAAAAATTTGCATACATTTATATAATTCCCTTTTCCGAAGATAATTCCACACAAAAACTAATTTTTAGTAAACATTATATATTTTTTAACTTTATGCAACAATAGTTGAAAAAATTTGACTGTGCGGTTCAGAATTTTTAAATAATTTTAAAGAAAATAATTTTACATAACTAAATACAAAATTTGAGCAAAACTAATCTATTAGTTTTTGAGAAATCGTATTTTAAAAATACGATTTTCTTGAAAATTCGATTTTTCAGAGACTATTTGACAAATTTAAATCAAATTTTGTATTTTGTCATTTAAAATTTCATCCTTTAAAGTGATGTAAAAAATTTTATACCTTGCAATACCTTGCATACCTTTTTTACTAGTATTAAATAAAATCACAAAAAATAATAAAAACTAACTAAAAGTTATATTCTGCATGGAATTATCTTTGGATAAACGAATTTTGCAATTGTGTGCCAAAATTTCCAGTTCGATTACAAAGTTTTCTCTATACGGGGAAATACAAAAGAAAAGAATTAAAATTTTGGACTGCTCTCCTAATCAAACTATATTTCTCAGATTGCAGCCACACTTACTTTTACACTACTTTGGATGTTAGAAATCCGAATCTGTCAAAAGAAAAGTTATTTTTTAATAATTATTAAAACTTTTGCATGGGGTTATCTTTCAATAAACGAATTTTAAAATTGTATGCAAAAATTGTTAAATTAGTTTTGGAATTTCTCGAGATATGGCAAAATGCGCAAAAAGTCAATTTAACATTAAGGGGTCCAAACTTTAGACCGCACTCCTGACAAAATTATTGAGGCCATAATTCCCAAATTGCGGCTACCCCCTACGCTTTTGGGGTCTGAAATCGGAATCCGTTGGAAAAAGGATATGTTTACTCAGAGAAAGTACGGTTTTCTGTCTAATTTCGTAACTTAAAATATCGTCTACACTAATTAATTGATATATTTGAGAGCCCCTCGAACCTTTAAGATTGAGTCCTAGAACATCAGGTCCGATCATCAGATCAAAATTTATTTAGAGTTTTAGGGTAGTCCTATTTTTTTTTTTTTTTTTTTTTTTTTTTTGCACACTGTACAACACCATCTCCTTTATCCTTACAAAATTAAAGGAAGAGAATACGAGTTTCGGATAAGTACATCTTTCAATTTAGGATATTACATATATATATATATATATATATATATATATATATATATATATATATATATATATATATATATATATATATATATATATATATATATATATATATATATATATATATATATATATATATATATATATATATATATATATATATATATATATATGTATAATTTGGTTCAACGACACGGCAGACGGCAGTCCTTACTATATTTTATAACTGTCACTTTTGAGAGTATTATTTTTCTCCCTAACCCCTTTAACTAACATGAAATTTACTTTTGTTAAAAGGAAATTTAACATTTATACAGTGTCACTTTACAAATCACATTCTAAAAAAATAGTATTAATGCAAAAAGATAAATAAAAAAATTTGTTTTTATAAAAACGTTTGATTAATATTTAATTCACTTATGTTTCCTGTACATAAATAACTAGATAGATTATTTAAATATTCAGAGATGTTCCTTCTTTAGTTTTTATTCTTCGAAGTGAGGCAAACCCATGTAATAATCTCTGGAGAAATGAAATTATGGCTTGATATGATGTCAGGCAAGATGAGCAGAGTTTATTATAGCTGGATTAACTAATTCAGACATAAATTATTTTATCTAAAACTCTTTTTATTATATTTAAGTGTTTCAATTACGTTAAAAAAATTTAATAAATAAGATAAGTAGATATTCGCTTTGGTACTTACACAGTTTTTTAATTACTAGCAACAGACTTGCTTTGCGAGAATTATAATTTTGCTCTCCTGTGCTTACCGTTTTTTGAAACATGCTTTCTACCTATGTTCTGGAAAAGTTATAAAATAATGTCTTAAACTTAACGTACATTATAAATTTTGGAAATATTATTTTTTTTTAACAAAAGCAATTTTGAACTATAATGCTTTCTAATACAATAGGAGGTTCCACCACACTTCTGATTCGCTCATCAAGCCATGTAGTTGCTTCTCAGTCATCAATGAAGATCATTACCGATTAAAAGAATTGCACTTGGATTGAATTTTCAAAAAATAGCGCTTGAATTGCTACACGTTGCATTTTGAAGATTTTTAAGTTTTGGCGAATCAATGACATGGAAAATTAGTTCCCCCGAGAATTATTATATAGTGAAGATGGTCCATGATGTGGAAAACCAGTTTCCACGAATTCATTTTTTCTCAGAATTAGCTTTCATGGGCGTAAACTTTGATCTTTTTAAAGTCAATAAAAAATTCAACTTTTTATATAAATCGTGAAATTATTATGATTTTAAGCTAGAGCATTTCATTGATATATTAATCTTAGGAAATAAAAGAATAGCTGGATTTGAAAACTGATCAATTATACTTGAGAAAAAATGAAATTTAGGAATGCATAATGTGCAATACACTAAGAATTAAATTTACTTCTTATCAATATATTATAACGATAACTTTATATTATATAACAGCTCGCATTGGAAAAAGGTTTCAGTTAGCTTCACTATTCTTTTTTAAATTTTAAATGTTGAGATTTATATCCGGAAGCATCTAATCTCTCTCTTAGTTTTTATTTATTCATTTTGTTACGTTTAGCATCGTGTCAAAAGCGATTTTATAAAATGAAAATCAAGAGTGAAATAAATTTTCCTTTAACAATGAATAAATTATTATTATTTTAAAAAAAACTGCAAAAAGACCGTAAAAGTGCAATAACTTTCAAACAAATAAGAGTTCAAAAACAAAAAAAAATGAAAAAAAACTCTCATCAAGTTTATAATAATTCAGAATAGCAAATCCTATAAGCACGTCTGTAGTTGCATTTCAGCGGAAAGACAAAACCAACTTATGTTTTTTTTCCAGAATAGCAAATCCTATAAGCGCGTCTGCAGTTGCATTTTAGGGAAAAGACAAAACCAACTTACGTTTTCTTTTTTTTTTTTTTCTTTTCTTTTTTTTAACAATGCGTTTAAAAGTTTAACACTTTAAAATTATTGAACCATAAATTGAATCTTACTGATTTCATCGAACTCCTTGTACATTTTTCTACACACCCTTCTAATTTCTAAATCTAATAAATCTCAAGAAACAAAGCAAAATGTAATGTAAGTAAAAGAAAGTGAGAAAAAATCGTAAAAAAGCACTTAGAAATGCAATAACTTTTGAACAAATTGGGATTTTTAAAAAAAAATTCTATGCTGAGTTTATAAACAAATATGCCCCTTTCAGCATGCCAAATTTCAACTATGTAGTCGCATTCCTGCGACCTGTTGAGACGCCAGTTAGTTTAATAGTTAATACTTTTAAGTTTTTATAATTTTAAATTTTAACAGACAAGTTTAATAGTTAATAATTTACGAACTCAAATTACTTTAGACATTAATTTGACTAGAATTTTTTACAGTGTATAATATATACATGTGTAATCTCAAATAATTTTGTTTAGAATCAATTCTAAACAAAATAGAAATTAAAATAATTTACATTTCTAATGCTTTCCTGTGCCTAAAATGCAATACAGTAAAATTAAATCCGAGGCAAATTTTCCTCAAATATTATTCAAAACAAGAGAAATCTAAATAAAAATATTCCATTTGAGGAAATACAACTGCGGCAAAAAGCTTTTAAAATTTATTACAAACCCAGAAAGAGATGGGCTTATATTATTTATAAAAAAAAACATAACATTTCCAGGATTAAGTTGAGGGTTTTTCTGTTTCCAAAATTATTATATTCGCAAGTTTCTTACTCAGTACTCATGATTTTAAACAAGTTCTTAAAATATTTGTAAGAAATGAATAAAATATAGAAACTTTCAGGTTATGTACTAAAGATGTCTAATAAAACAATGGCTTAATTTAGAGAACTTAAAAACTTATCTTAGAGAATTTTTGCTTTTGTAAGAAAATTACTAACAGAGTTTTCGCTCTAAGAAAGAAATAGGTGAAAGAAAAATTCCGAAATAATACAAAAATTAGAGCAAAAAATAATTCCAAAATCGGTAAAATTCATTAATTTTTTTTAAAAAATCCGAAATTTATTATGATAGCTTAAACCAAATAAATTATTAAAATATTTTTCTTAAAATACACATAATCTAAGATATTTATAAAAAAGTATACATTTCTTAGAATAGATAAGTATAATAAAATATACATATCTTATTTGAGTTCTACACTGTAAAAAATTCCTGATTAAATTATGGTATAAGCACTCTGGGTGCAGTATCCATAACATTAATTTTTATCGCAAAACATTACACAGCAATTCTTATAGTAATATTTGTTTAATTATAGTATTTCGGTGATTTTACGGTAATTATTACAGTAAAAATTATTCTATATCATATTTCCTTCCACGTAACATGCTTCGGTAAAAATGAATTTTACACTAAAAAATGACAGTACTTTTGTTTTGTAATTTGATCGGAAATATTTTACAAAGTAGGTTAAGGAATAGCAAGCAATATGCATTGTCTCGAAAATTTTTGTCAATTCCTTTTTTAAAAAATCAAACAACAGACTATAAAAGTTTTTTTAAAAATCCATTAACTTTATTGGCTTAAATACTATTTCAGTTTTATTAACTGTCATAATCAATCTTTAATGCAAAGAAAATGAATGTTCAAATGCTCACATAATCAAGTCTATGCATTTTTATTATCAATCAACTAAGCAGTTTACATTAGAGCCGTAACTGCATTAAAAAATGTAAATATTTAAGAAAACAAACAAAACCGGAATACCAAGACTTATTGAATTTGTGCTCATAAATTACTATCCAAATTACCTTGAGTAAAATAAAGGATAAGGTAGGATTATTGAAGGAGAGAAGGAAGATATACAAAGATGATAAGAAAGATGCAACGGTGGGTAATAAAAGCTTTCATAAGCCTTTTACTCACTTAAGAAAATTGGAGTTTTGAAATTGTTTCTTACAAATGTGATTATAGAAAGATTAATAAACTGAAAACTCCTCTGAGAAAAAAAATGACTAGATACCCAGCTGCTATAGTTTTTATACTACCACCTTTATTATATTTTGTTTGTTATTATTTTTAACTTTTAAGTCTTTAAATATGCATGGTTATTCAAGCAGGCAATTATTACAGCTTTAAATGCATTTTATTCGTTTCAAAGTTTTATGAGTTTAAATAACATTGCTTTGTGTTTTCTTCCTTTAAGATATATAAAAAACATTATCAAGTTTAAGGTCGTAAATTTTGTTTTAAATGTCATATGCATATACAATGTAAAATGCCTCATAACTAATTTTACTTATAGTTAGAAAATAAAAATAAGTTACAGAAGATTATTATTTAATATCAGTCATATATGGCGAATGGTTAAAAATATGAAAAATGAGGCTTCAAGCAACTTCGCCAAAATTTCTTAAGGGGGGGGGGCATATTGAGTTTAAGCTGCCGTATATATAATCAAGTGAATGTACAAAAGCAATTTCCTATTTTAAAGCCGTGCAAATCAAAGTTTAATGGCCTAAAAAAATTACAGTTAGAGAATTTAAATAAAAGCAAAAATGATTAAAATACTGACTTTTGTTTATAGATAACAAATACTGGATGATGTCATAAATTTCCGAAATACTTTCCACTTTCGCAATTGCCAAAAGGTATAAATTTGACCATGCTTCTGAAAGCAAACTATAAAGCATTGCAAATTATGTATATGAATGCGTACGGATACCGATTTTGAATACCGATTGGCATACATTCGAAACAATCTGCATTGGAATATAACTGATGCAATTTTCTGAAACATTTTTGAGGAATTATTGTGATTAAAATTTGATAGACAAAATTTTTAATTAATCTTGTATTGCATAGTAACTGTGTTCCAGTTTTATATAACTATCTTTTTACTCGTAAAATTTGAATTTGTTTGCCAAAAATTAAAAACTATCCTTTTAGGAAGTCAGGTTGACTAACTTAGAAGTTGATAAGTAACCTAATAAAAAAAACTATTTACTTTTTATCTTTTGCCTAAATAAATTTTATATTTCCATTAAAAACAAAGATCTCAACCCCCTACTTGTTTCACTCACCAATACCCGTTACGACGAGCACTTTTTTTGAGAATTGTTACAACACAAATTAAAACTATTCAATAACAAATGCCAAAACTTGCATTTAAAATTGTTTATCAAAAAACCAATTTTAATGCGAAAGCATTTTTAAGGGTTTGCACAACTGCAAAAATTCCAAATCACATTACCGTACTAAGTACCATCCTTGAAATTCAATTTTACTGTAAAATATTATACTTTAATTTGTACAGTGATATTTTTTTAATTAGAGTGTTTCGGTAATTTTACGGTCATTATTGCTGTAAAAATTACAATATAGCAGATTTTTTGTTTAGTAAAATTTTTCAGGTAAAAATGAATTTTACTTTAAAAAGTACCGGTTCCCTGAGTGCCAGTATTTGTTACCGGAATTCGATCCGGTACTTTTGCAGTGCGTAGTGAGTACTTTTACAGTGCGTAGTAGTACTTTACAGTGCATAGTGAGTTGCCCCCACTAGTATTAGTACATTATTTAAACATTTCCTTTAATTTCGCATAATTTCCACACTCTAGTATTTCAACAGATTCTGAACTGTAAAACAAAATGAGATGAGTACCGTCTAACTGGTAGAAGTTATCGAGGAATGGGCCCATCCAATTATCTTAAGCGAGCTGCGAGAATGCAAAGGGGGCAAAAGTTAGAGCGTTAAAGTTGCCATAACAGCAGGAACAAATGCAACGGCATTTTAAAGTTGAAGTAAAGTGAAATTGACCAGATGGCTGCCAGTAGATAGGAGAGAGCATTGTTATATAGTCAGAAAACCCAGATTTTATAACAAACCATGAACGCATAACATTCCGAAAAAGATCATTAAAATATAGTGCTGATTTTATTTTGTATTCTTTCTTACATTTACTTGAAAAACCCATGCCATCTCATGATAATCTTTATTTTTCGGGAGAATTATTGCGAAAACTTCAAAAATAGTTTTGCAAAAATACGCCGCTTTAAAATTTTTATATAATGAGATATAAAGCTTTTGCTTTAAACTATCTCACATGTTATATAATAAGCCAATAAAATATATGCTTAAATGGTTAAACATGAGGTTACTGATTTTAGTTTACAGGGCAATAAACAATTTTCTCTTCAGAGAAGTTTTATACGTTGTTGATGTTGTACAATTTTCAAAGTTAGCACGGAATTAATAAGCAATTGCGGATTAAATATTCGACATGCATCTATTGATGAAGCGCACAGTGATACAAATGTATACTCTAAGAAAAACAATTCTGAAAAAATTATTGTACTGTATAATAATGACATTTCTAGAAAAAAATACTCATAATTCTTATATTGAAAACCAAAATATATAAGGTATTTAAACCATTCATTTGGTAATTTTTTCATTCAGATGGTAACGGTTTACCAGAAATTCTAGTTTTCAATATTATTGTTTTTATTACCCCACGTTTAGTAAAATATACAAAACTGAAAGTAAATTTAACAGAATAAATATTTTAATGTCCTACTCTAAGGTATCATGATAAAATTGGCTAACTTTACCATGTTAACCAAATTTTATTACATATTATAAACCATGTTTTATTCTTAATCTTACCAATGTCATTACCAAAGCACTTTGGTAAAAATTATCCAAATCAATCAATTCATTCGATATTTTTGGTGCTCACATAGAGAACAGAAACACGAAAAATTTTACCATATTCTGGTAGTTTTGACCACACTTTTTTTCCCAGTGTATAACATAAATAAAATGAATTTATTTCATTTTCTAACATTGCTAAATACAATAATTTTTTATCCAATTTATTAAACCTTATCAAAAATACAAACTAATTACATCAATACTATTTATAGAGTGTTTGTCAACTATCCAAATAAAATAGTTATAATCCATGGTATTCTGTAATTGATGCACACATAATTGATTAAAAATTTTAAACACTTGTTTAAATAGCTACGGAAGCATATGAATATTACGTACTGTTATTAATAATATTGTTTTTCTTAAATTTTTACAAAGACCAACTATTAAAAAGTCATAAGACAAGTGCACATGCGTAACTCGCATTATATTGCTTTATTTTCTCTGAATTTTTTTCCTCACTACTATCCCCGTTAACTTATTTACTATACTTCCTCCTTGTACTTTTTTCTGTACGTAGACAGGTACTGTTTTTTCCAAGAATCCAAGAATGGTCCTATTTCGCTATGTGATAACTCTCGGGGTGTTTTATATGTTTATATGTATATATATATATATATATATATATATATATATATATATATATATATATATATATATATATATATATATATATATATATATATATATATATATATATATATATATATATATATATATATATATATATATATATATATATATATATAGATAGATAGATAGATAGATAGATAGATAGATAGATAGATAGATAGATAGATACCCCATCTCCATTATGCTATAAATCAAATCTAAGGAAGAAGCGATTCGTATTGATTCATTAAAACTTAGTAAACCTCGAAATGCAATAGATGGTGGTCCAACCGTCGTCTGTGTGAAACTTAACTGTTTTTCCCTTTGCCCTTCATACATCAAGAAGCCCTTCAAAATGCCCTTCATACAATATTATTTCCAACAAAATCAGTTTAATCAAGAAGATAAAAGTTATACCCATATTTTAAAATGCTAGTGTTTAAATTAAATTTAAGTAAACCTAAATACCGATTAAAGAATGTGCCACAATACTTATAAAGCTTTTTTAGGCAACAGAATAACACTAACTAATCTTTAAATTCACTTTATTCTGTACAGTATTTCAATCTGTATTTTCGTTATACATTATGTTATATACTATATATTGTATTTATGCTGTAAATAAGTTTTTTATGCTATATATTATAGCACATTAAGAAGAGAAAAAGCCATACATTTAAAAACTTCTTTTTGAATAAATATATTCTTTACCAAAGAAAAAATATCACAAAACTGTAAAAATAATACTTTTAATCTGTGAAAATTTAATATTTTTAAACATTTCACTTGAATTTTAAATTTCATTATAGAATTGATAATTTTACAAATAAATTCATAATACAGTTATATAAGGCCTCTAAGTGATGTGCAGCTCCGATTCCGTGTCATAAAATATACTTAAAGTATTGCTGCTGAGGCATAAATTAAGAGAATTACTGAATAATATGTATAATGTATTAAATTGTGAGAAAAGTGCTGCTTTCTAGAAAAATATGCCGTATTTGATTTCAATATTCCCAGAAAATTCTGTTTCCATATCATAAACTGTGCTTAAAGTAATGCTGCTGCAAGGCAGAAACTAAAAGGATTACACAATAGTATGTATAATATATCAAATTAAGAGAAAACAGCTTCTTTATAGAAAAATATACCTTATTTGATTTCAATATTCCCAGAAAATTCTGTTTCCATACCATAAACTGTGCTTAAAGTAATGCTGCTGCAAGGCAGAAACTAAAAGGATTACACAATAGTATGTATAATATATCAAATTAAGAGAAAACAGCTTCTTTATAGAAAAATATACCTTATTTGATTTCAATATTCCCAGAAAATTCTGTTTCCATACCATAAACTGTGCTTAAAGTAATGCTGCTGCAAGGCAGAAACTAAAAGGATTACACAATAGTATGTATAATATATCAAATTAAGAGAAAACAGCTTCTTTATAGAAAAATATACCTTATTTGATTTCAATACTCATAGAAAATTTTGTTTCTGTTCCATAAAGTATTTTCAAAGCAAAGCTGCTGCAAGGCAGAAAATACCTCACTTGAGTTGAATAATCATAGAAAATTTTAATTGGTAAAGAGAAATAATATAAAAAAATATAGATCATTGCGTCTCATTCAATTAAATAAAATATACAACCAAAATGATATTTTAATAACATAAAGATTAAATTATTAATTGTATTTCCTTTATTTGTGCAACCTTTACAGATTTTTTTGTTATCCATTAATTAAATAGTTATAATTGATATTTTGTCAAATAGCATTTGAATATACAGCCAATGGCAAGTTTAATACGCAGCCATAAAAGAAAAATTAAAATTTAATCATCTTTAACTTTTAAGGTTTCTTTATAATAAAAAAATAATTTGCAATTTCTAATCTTTAAATGAAATAATTTTATTGAAACTTTCATAGTTAAAATTGGCCTACTTGGAAAGCAATAAAACTCACTTTAAAATGAAGATGGATTGCTCTGTTTATCTATGCTCTATTTATACGAAAAGATCCAGATGTATTTTTGAAATATTTCATCTTTAAGACATATTCTTTACTTTTTTCAAGATTTTATCAGAATATATTGGTGTCTGAAACTTTTTGGTTTCAATTTTTGTTTTGATATCAAAATGAAAGTATATTACTTTAAAAGGAAGAGACTACTTAAAAAGGCAATTTATTTAAAAAGTGTCAAATCATTTGAAAAGAACGAAGTAATTACAAGTATGTCTAAGAAAAATAATAGATTTCTTTTCAAACTGAAAAAGATAGATTAATATATAAATACTTCAAGACAAACTGTTGTTTTGGAAAATATCTAAAAGTCTGCTTCATGTAATGAAAATATGTAATTTCTAATATATGTGATGTTTTTTTACTAAAATAACAAAATATATCATTATCTTTGAAGAATAGTAAAATATATCTGTCTTATAACTATCTAAAAAATACTAAAAAATGGGTTTATTATAATTAAAAAATATATGTGCAGCAATATGTTCATAGGGCATTTATATCTTCTTTTTTCTTAAATGACTACGTGTTTATAACTGTTGTCAAAAATGAAGTGAAAAAGTGAAGATCAAGTCAATATTTAGGAAAGGAAAAAACATAAAAGCGTTATCAAAATCTTGTTAATCACTAGTGATAAATTTAGGATGAAAAGTATCGGAACCAATGATTCTCTTATGTATATATGTATCTACATGTATCTGCTTCTAATTCTCGTCTTTAGTCGCAACTCAGTATTCTCCGTTGGTAAAACGGGTCACTTTAATAGTCTTTAATCGAATTTCAAAAGCCTTCAATAGCAGTCCTTATTGACCATGTTTTGTATTACGTAATTTTTCAAGAAAATATATATCAAGTGAGATTACAGAACACCTTGCATAGATTTAATTTTAAGGGTATAAAAATCAATTTTTTTAAATCACTCCTTAATAAACAGCTGTAATACTGAAAATTTAGATTTTTTTTTAGTATTAATGCATATTTGCATAATATACACGTATTTATAACTTTAGTGTTGGATATAACTTTGATTAATACTTACGCATTAAAAAATAACAAATGAATGAGTTGCATAGCGCAATTTGTTTCATAAATACGTGCCTTCTTAGTACACATGATAAGACAAAATGCTAAGAAGTCAAAATTTGCCCTTTTAAGGTTGCGATATTAATTAAAGGTTAGTTTATAATTTTACCTTAATTCTTTTGAATGAATTAAATATTTTTAATAAAATTCAGTAACATTTAAGAAATAAAAATATCGTAGTGTTTTTTGCAGTTATGAAAATATTTTTTTTTACTAAGGCTAACTTCGTTAATGTATTCCTTAATTCGCAACTGGTAATGAATTTAAAACCAAATTATTATGTGATGATAAAACTTAATTCTTCCTTTACGTAAAAATTGTGCAAGAAAAATAATAAGGAATAGTTTAAAAAAATATTTATAAATCATATTTGACATGCTCAAACAAGATATAATTTGTGATCATACAACAAATGCGTTTTAAGCCTTTATAATTAAGTAATAAAATCACCGATATCCTTACCATATTTTCCACAAGATCATTTTAAGTATAAATAACATGCATATCTATAAAATTAATAAAATATTTAATGCAGATATTTACCCCATATGTTGTTACTATGCGTTTAATATATTTAAATAAGTATTTTTCTGTATTGACTATATAAACTGTACGATTACGAAATTAATTTGAATAATAACATAGTTCTACATTATTTAAACATTTCATAATTACGAAAGCTGTTCTAAGTCATTGTTTTAAAGTAGATACACAAGCCAAAAAGGTAGAAAGTCGTATTTGAAGTTAAGTTTTGTAAGAAAGAGATTAAGCCGATTTTGTATTTTTTTTTACTAATATATGAAATTAAATTATTTATTGCAAGCATATTTTTTCATAAAATTTAGAAACTCTTTTTCTTACTTTTTAAATGCCTTTTCAATTATGAATGAATAGGTTTGTAAGTAAATTTGAAATGTTTTTACCATCCATTAAATTTCATGATGATTACAATGCACTAAATATAATAAGAATAAAAAGTTTCTAAAACATGCAATCTCACGTTTTTGGGCTTAAATGCATTTTTGAACTGCATACAATGAAAAAATTTATGTATCAATTTCTTTGGTTATAAAGCTTTGAACCAATTATTTTTAATTGATAAATTCAAAAATATATTTACTAAAAGGCTAATTAGCATTAGCTCAACATTTAAATTTTTAATCACTATTACAGCTTCAAAATTGATCTGAATTATTGTTTAAATTACAAAAATAAAACATTAAATATGAAAATAAACTAAGCAATTAATTCAAAATCAATTTTATATATTAAGATACTTTATAAGCTTCTATTACCTAATTAAATTATTCATTTCAAGCATAACAAATTCAGATATTTATCATAATTGCACAACACAATAATGATGCATTTTAAATTCATTATAATCACGCGTCTAATTAGATAAGAATAAAACATATTTAAGGAATTCACTCAGATGGTAGTAAAAGGCATATGCTTTTTTACTACTGCTCTGAGTATAAAAAATTTATATTCCAATTTCTTTCGTTAGAAAGTTTTGAAGCAGAATCTATTTTAAGAGAAATCTACAACAGCCCCTTTTAGAGTTTTAAATAATCAAGGACAACCAAGTTATGTTACAAAAACGAAGCTAACTTGAGACCATAAATTACTTTAAGCATAACAACATTTGCGCCCCAAAACTAGATTTTCAATCTAAAGAAATAACTCCATGTTATAATTTTAGAAAAAGAATTCAAAGGTACAAAATTTAATGATAATAATAATAAATTTTCATTACGTCTAGAAACATGAGAAAAGAATAAACTAAATTTTGTAATTTTGTTTTGATCAAGTCTATGGATCAGAAATTCATAAATAATGTGAACCTTTCATAAAAAGTTACAGGAAACTAAATTTTAATTTTTTCTTCCCAAAATTTAATTTGATAACATGGAAATTATATAAATTATTATAGTTTGAAGCAAAAACTACTGAAAATTTGTAAGGAAACAGACTAATTGAATAGTTTTGTTTAGAAAAATTCAATTTCATTCCTCTTTTTCAGATCGGAGAACTTCTTTTAAGTCAGATACGAAAAGGATGATTTGGTTTTCTCTAAAAATCCTTTTAGGTTTTTAAAAATAATTTTAATTTCTTAAAAAAAAAACTTTGAACTGTCTTTTTTGAAATAACTTTAAGTTGATATGTAAAACTTTCCTGAACATATTTGGAGTTATTTAAAAAATTTCAAGAACCTCCTCCTTAAACATTTCTTACAACTCTTATAAGCATTCTTAAGTTTCATTAAAATAACTTTAAAAACCAATTTAAAGAAACTTTTATTTCCATTGAATTTGCCTACATCCATATATGAAAAAAATTTTGGAAAAATCTGATGTTAATAAAAAAATATTCTGAAATATACTTTATCTGAGTTTTGTTGTCTTTTTTACTTAAAGCACTGACGTTGGTTTTTATTTTCACAAGGAGAAAGATCTGAAAATACTCAACTATTAAAACATAAATTTCTTAAATGTTCACAAAATGAACTTTACAAAAGCGCGACATTATTTCATTGTATGCATATTTCGAAATACCAAAAAATAAATTAAATGGATAGCTTTCGACGTTTTCTTAATAAATAATAAAATTTTACTATTAAAAAAATATTTTGTTAGTTAAGAAATATTTCGGTTGCTACATTAAGAAAATTATTCGTTGGATTTTATTTATAAAAAGAGTAATGATTAGAATCAACCTATGAGTTTATTTACATTTTATAAATCCCTGGATTACTTGAATTTTGGAAAAACAATAAGCTTAATAAAACTTTATGTTTCAATAATAATTAAATTAATGTACTTAATAAAATTCAAATTGGAGATCTTTCACAATAGCTTTTTTTCCGCAGACTTATTTGTCGAGTTTCAAATTAAAATTAAATTACAAATACATAGATTTAAATTAGTCTAATCAATTAAAAATCTAGATGAAGTGAATTTATTAGCATTAAATTTTGGGGACTGAATCTTAATGCTTTTCTTTAAAAGCATCATAGTTTAATAATTTTATCATTTTTAATTTCAAATAAATATTAATAAATTGAATTATTTTCCTCTAATTTTTGGCGAATGAGCGTAAGGATATAGCTTAATATTTTTGAACCTGAATAAAATTGACCCAACAAGACTTCTTCCAGGGAACTCATTTACAAAATTACACAATTACATCATCAGTTATAATATAATTTATAATCAATTATATAATTAATGTATAATGGTTGCTCAAATGAAAACAGAATGCGTAGAGACAAAAACACAGTAAAGATAGTAACGTCACCATACTTGGTAATTAAGGAATGTAAGAAGAGTGCAAAGCAAACTAAATATGATCAATTTGTCTGATCAGATGAAGTCATTTCAAGTTATTGTAAAGTCGCACCAAAATAGATTCCTGTTACGAAGGATGCTCTTAAAACAAAATAAAGCGAAGTAGTATGATTTTTAGAGGTTGGTGGGGTTTATGTTAGATAAAGAGCTAAAAAGATATGAGGTTTTTTAATCATAATCTTAAATCTTAATCTCTTTAATTTTTTCAGGAACACCAAATATGCATTTATATAAGAGCACTGAATATGCTTTACTTGGTCTTGACGGAGCTACTATTGGTGTACAGTCCGCAAAAAAAAAGACATCACTCTGAATAACTTTCGTTCTAATGATCGGATTTTCACGAACTAAGTGTTAATCTTAATGGTTCTTGGGGGTGACCTCAAATATGCTAATTAATCAGTGCTAACTATTAATTAAGTTACGAAATCAGACACAAAAACGTACTTTCTCTGAATAAACATATATTTTTTCTTACATAATTGGATTCTTAACCTTCAAAATATAGGGGGTAGCCGCAATCTGGGAAATATGGTCCCCATAGTTTGGTCAGGAGAGCGATCCAAAGTTCGTACCCCTTAATGTTAATTTCACTTTTTACGTTTTTAGTCATATTTTAAAAACTAATAAAGCAATTCGAAGAAAATTTCACCCAGTCATAAAACTCATTTACCCAAAGATAATTTCACGAAAAAAATAATTTTTAATAATTGTTAATTATTTTTTATTATTTAATTAAATTAAGGATAAAAAATATTTGAATTATAAGGTATGAATTTTTTTATACCATATTAATCTACATATTTTTCAATTGAAAAATCTAAAGTTTCAACTGTTTTTATTTATTAGAAGTTGAGAAAAATTAAAATTAATTATTTTTAAAAAAATAATTTGGCGACAATGAAGAAATGATTAAATGAGGCGATTAATATTAAAATGTGATAAACTTACGAGGAACTTGACTTCGCGAGCTTAGCATAAAATTTCATTCATATTTTTTTCGCTAATAATCGTTTGCTTATCTTTTCATTTTTATTTTTTTAAGCTATAAAATACGATGTTTCTTTTTTAGTCGTCTAAAATTCTACTTGCAATTTAGTAAAGAAATTTGAAAAAACATTTTATTGAATAAAATACATTTTATTCAGAGAATGTGGAGTTTTATAAAAGCATGCTTCTGATAGAATATGATTATACTTCTTTAATGTGATTATTTTTTATTTTTTAGTTTTTTTTTTCTCAATAACTGATAAAATTTCAATAATATACATACAAATGAATAAATTTGGAATAAAATATTCATCAATTTCTTGAATATATATTTTATAAATATTAATAAAAATACGTAGTCAACATTTTTAAGCATCTCTCACAACATCGCAAATTTCTCAAAATCTTATAGGGTAAACTAACCAGTGATGGAATACTTAAGCTTAGCTTGTCTTTAAAAAAAAATCATAAAAATTTCAAAATTTGTAATTTTAGCTAAATGACGTATTTGTTATTAAATGCATGTCGACATATTTGTTATTAAATGCAAATTATGTAAAAAAAAATTTAGATAACTTACATAATATTGTTTTAAGCTTTAGATGGTTTAAATAATAAGTAGTAAGATAACCAAGTGAAGGAACAGTTCTTAAATTGAATAAACACTAAATTTTCCAGTGAATGAACACTTAATTTTGAGAATGTTTGATGCTCGTTAGGAATCCTTAGGCCACACAGATATCTGTCGCCCTGTAGATGCCTGAATTGACGGATGTTAACACAGGCGGGCATTAGGAAAAAAAATCTTTTAAGTTTTCGTGCCCCCATTTCAGTATCTTAAGGGCCTTACGAGCTCTGTTTAAAAAGAGAGTATCATATCAGATATATATATATATATATATATATAAGAAAACAAAAATAATCATAGTAGCAGTATTTGGTGGTAAATGTAGCTTATCGTAATTGAAGAATATGCTGTGCGACATTTTATGGTGAATTTGCGAACGTAAGTTTCAGAATGCATCGAAACATGTGGATGCTATTTGCTAATCATCTTTATCCAAAAAAAACATGCAACGTAAATATCTAGCAAAATGAAGCAGTTTTTTAAACAATGAATCATACAATATGCAACATATTATTTCAATATCTTATTCTTAAACATAAAATATTTCAATGTTTTTAAAATGTCACTAAACATTCAGCAATTCATTGAGTTATAGAAAAAAGAAATATCGTAAATTATAGAAAACCTTGTGAATGTGCATTAGAATTACTATACAATCTACATTTTATTTTTCAAGCACTTTTTTTTTCTTCAAACTTTCATGCCTAGAAGACTCGATTAAAGCTGTAAAAATCATTATCCCTAAAATTTTGTATATAGCTAATTTTGTATATAGCTAAAATTTTGTATAAGTTATGTTAATTTGATTTTAGTATGAAATCCTCGAATAAACATAGCAAAAATAGCATAATCTAAATAATATCAGATAAAAAGTTCATGTATTTAAATTCTAAAAACTTATAAATCGATTCAAATTTTCTTTTCAAAGGAGAATAAAATAATTTTTTTTTTTTTTTTTTGCTTTTTTGGACATAAATGAACTTAAAAATTGTTTATTGCCTAGAAACTTCGAAATGTTTTCTATTAACTATTAATTAAACCTCTCAGAGCAATCACAAAACATTATTTCAATTTTTTTACAGTCAGAAATTGGTTGCCTAGCAACCTAGTAAAATTAAGCATTTCTCTTTTGAATCAGTCAATGGGTTATCTTAAAATATTTATTTGCGCAGGCGACTTTTTTTGGCGGTTTTCTGGACTATCGCCAAATATATAAACCTTTATTGCAACCCAATTTACGACCCAATTGTTTTAAAATTTTGTCTACCCCCCCTGATTCAAGTGTCTAGATTCCAAATATGTGAAAAAAAATATATGTTTATTCAGAGAAAGTACGTTTTTGTGTCTGATTTCGTAACTTAATTAATAGTTAGCACTAATTAATTAGCCTATTTGAGGTCACCCCCAGGAACCATTAAGATTGACACTTAGTTCGTGAAAATCGGATCATTAGAACGAAAGTTATTCAGGGTGATATCTTTTTTTTTTTGCGGACTGTACGGTGTACATAATAAAAACGAAAAATTTCGATAAATTTTGTTCAATAATTTATTTGTCATAAACTAAAAAGCACTTTTCATAATTCGAGAGTTTTATCTTAAAGATGCTAAAATATCTGTGCCGACATTTTTTTCAAAAATTTCGAAAGCAGAGACTTTCTCTGAATAAATGTGATTTTTTGACGCAGTTTAATTCTAAACCCTCAAAATATAAGGTTGCGGTATTTTTAAAAAGTTGAAATTTTTTTTAATTACAGTAACACAAATTTTTACATAATTTTTAATTGAATAATTTTAAAAAATATCAAAAGTTGAAGGGAAAAGGTCACAAAGTTCTCGAAGAATGAAAATTTTAAAATATGACAATTTTAGTATTATTCAGAGTGAAAAACTGAAATTAACATTAATTTTCAAAATTTTTAACTTCTCTGACTTATTTTCCAAATTGCGGCTATCCCCACATTTTGAGAATTAAAACTCTAAATCCATTGAAAAAAAGATATGTTTATTCAGATGAAATACGCTTTTGTGTCAGATTTTGAAACTTAAAATATCGTCGGCATAAATATGTTCGAATAATTTTGATCCCTTGGACCATTGAAATTTTATGAAAATCCAATCATTAGGTCAGAAGTTAAGTATGCGCTCTTTTTTCTTCATTTTGTGCACTGTAAGACCTTTAA
This sequence comes from Parasteatoda tepidariorum, assembly GCF_982258835.1. Classification (NCBI taxonomy): domain Eukaryota; kingdom Metazoa; phylum Arthropoda; class Arachnida; order Araneae; family Theridiidae; genus Parasteatoda; species Parasteatoda tepidariorum. The sequence goes on along the minus strand of NC_141760.1, from coordinate 63,318,313 downwards.
CTTTTATACTATTTCCAGAAATTATATCGCACTACAGTCTTGTTCTATCATGAATGCATGCGTAATACATGCGTATAATATTACATATTTATTAATATCATATGGTTTTTTTGATGTAACTCAATCATTATATTAGGAGTCGCGATGGCTCAGGGGATCGAGCGGTTGTCTTCCAATGACGGTTATAAAATATAAAAAAATTATAAAATCATAATATTATCAGGCATTTTTATGTGTTTACAAACTACATTTGTTTTTCTGTTATCTGAACAGTAAACAACTATGGATATCTTAAGATCTGCGTATGACACACTCTTATCCATAAATGATATACTGTTTCTGTAAAAGAGTAAGCAAAAGTGAAAGTACACAAACATAGTCTCATTTTTGATTAATTATTTGAAACATAAGATTTCAATTCTAATTCAAATTTCTACCCTAGTTATTGATTAAAAAAGCATGCAGAAAATTAATGATCCATTTATCATAGATTATCTAAGACAGATTATCTTTATAATTTTTTTGAGCAAAAAATGTTAAACAATCAATCGAGTTAAAAGCACCAATAAGTGTGTTACTTCAAAAGATATTGATTGATTAAACAGTATTGAATAGTTAAAATACTACAATTCAAAAACTACAAATGGATTTTGAAGAATATCAATAAATCAAAATATAAGGTGTATTTTCTGTCGGCAGAAGATAGTATTTAACATTTGGGACTAGCAAAAATATAAAGTTGTTTTATTTCCTTCGGTATTTTTTATTCTTTCCAAAATTCCAGAAATGCTTTTTAATCATGTTTGATTGCTGGTTATAATGTGAACTATTGGTTGATGTTTCATGTAACGATTTCAGAAAACCTGTATATTATGCTAAGATAATGTTTGTGAATTTGAAAGAACATTATATTATTCAAAATATCAAAATTTTAGAACATCTATTTGAAATAATATTAATCGTGTAAGTAGGGGATAAATGAGCATACACCCACTTTTAGGATTGATGACCTCCCTTACTATAGTGCTATGGGATGAAAGCTTCACAAAACTTTGGATCAATAATCTTTCATCCATAGGATGAGTATTACGCCCACTTCTTCAGTCAGGATTAGAGTTCAACCCTTCTGATACGCTCTTAGTAGGGATGACATTGTATGGCTCTTTATGTAGCATTATTTGAACTAAACAAATGCTTCTTAAAAATTTTGAGTATTTCTTTCTTCACAACTATGGGTATATTTAAAAATTTTGACGCTAACTTTTAAATCTGAAGCAAGTTTCAAATGAATTTTTCATTGCAAATAATTATAAAAACTTTGCAAAGTGTCATCCAATATGTTAATCGCATCTATGCTCTTAACGTCACATTGTTTGGACTAAAAAATACTTCTTAGCAAATTTTTAGTATTTCTTTCTTCACATCTATGGATTTTTTGTAAAACTTTGGCGCTTACTTTGTAATCTGGAACAAGTTTAAAAAGAATTTCCCTTTGGAAAAAAAAATTTAAATATTACGCATCCATTTCATACAGTGCGTTAATATTTTTTTTTGTTAATTAATTTATTTTAAATTTATTTCAACTTTGAGAACATAGAATTATTTATTTCTATTTATTTCAATTATTGCAAACATCGTACACAAACCTCAATAAGACTTAGATTTATTATGAAATCGTTAACTAGTCTAAACTATGGACTAGTTAAAATCTTTATTTCAGAAGTACAATGTCATTGAATGAGTTACAACGTAATCATTAGTTATAACTATTACATGAGAAATTCTCCATTTCTTTTCCTTTTCACAATTTTCGGTGATGGATTAGTAATTTTAAATAAGGTTAGGGTGACAGAAAGTTTTCTTAATTTTACTCAAATAACGCGATTTAAGCAATTGTGAATAAATTACTAAAGTAAAAGCTTTGTAAAACTTTGCAGAGCGATTTGAATATATAAGAAAAATAATCGCCTAAATATGTCGCTATTTTACGAAATTTTAGCAGCTATTGCTGCTTTTATCCCATCTAAAAATGATTATCTCAATCTGTGCAGAAGAGGCTTCTTAAAACAAGAGGGAACTTATTTTGAAAAGCAATTCAACATAAAGGTCTGATTCTAATAATTCAAGTCATGATTCATTAGTATGGATCATTGAGGCTTTAGGTCTCTCATTGCTATCATAGAGAATACATACACAAAACAGTTTAGATCATATCCTCTCATAGTCAATGATTTATAGGCAATGTCGTTAGTCAGTAGTTCTATCTGAATATTTTACATTCTCTTTTATTATGATCCTATAAACATGATGAATTATTTTGATGCAAGGATGAGTGGTTATATTTTTTCCTACTTGTATATAAGTTAGAGGAGACTGAAAATAATATTTAAGTGATAGAAATACATTTTGACAAGCATATATTGTATTTATGCACTTTATGAGTATATTTATTTAGAATATTAAAAAAACTTGTTTTAAATAACACTGTTTACAATAAAAGAATTACTTTTATTAAATGAAATCATTTTTGGTTTATTGGGCTACATTTTAAATGCCCATATATATCTCAAATTAATATTTTCTAATACAACTTAATCCCCAAATTTTTGGAAAAAAAACTCTAATCTATCCTATTTTTGGTTCCAAGGTAGTACAATGTTTATAATTTTCAAACTCATTTTATATTTGTCATTGTTGTAATTTTAACACAAAAAAGTTTAGACAAAATTTTGGGCCCTTAACTTGAACCAAATGGTAAATAAAAAAAATAAGAAAACAATAGTGCATGTCTAACTCTACTTAAAAGAAAAATTACTGTAAATAATACATAACTAAATTTAACCAAATACAATCTATAACTAAAAAAACACTTTCACATAACTGGTTTCAAATTGAAAAAATTGGAAAACTCTATAAGATTCTTTTTAAAGTTTTAAAACTCATATTTGATCAATAGATAGTTTAGCAAAAATAACAAATTCAAAAGATGTTTTATTGGTCCTCAATATAAATATTTGATAAGGAGACCACAAATAGTGATTATTTTTTTCTTCAACATACAGGATGTCTTCTAAACACTATAACACTAAAAAAAATTATTTCATTTTAATTCGTCTGGTAAAACAAATTTTCACTCACTATCCCAGTGATTAGAGCTTTCTATAAGTGTAGACGACTTTTGCTTAAACCAAAACATTTAGAACAAATTTAAAGATGAAATCGAAAAAGTTGATAGTTTCGATCGAGGATTTTCCGTAGGTAGAATCTTTAAGCGATTAAAATCTCTTGGGTTTTTTAGAACATTTATATATAGATCTATAAATCGATTATTGGGTACTTAGAGCAGTGAAGATCACTCCAGGTCTGGTCGTCCACGCTCTGTTCGTACAAAGAGCATTAAAAGAATTTGAGAAAAAATACGAAAAAATCCACAGCGCTCTGCTTATAAAATAGCTTCAGAAGAAAATGTGAGTCGAAGAACTGTGCAAGTTATATTAAATGAAAACCTGGGTCTTCGCCGCTATCGCAGAGGAAAGTTCAAGGTTTGACAACTGTACAAAGATAAAAAAGTTTATAACGATGCAAGAAATTACTGAACCGGCACGGTAACAAAAGTGTTGACAGAATAATCTTTTCTGATGCGAAAATATTTTGCACAGGACAAAGTTATAATGCTAAAAATAATGTTGTATATTTAGCAACCTTCGATGATATACCTGAAAGTGTAAGAACTGTGCAACGCTTTCAGAACAAGAATTCTGTAATGGTTTGTGTTGTAGTGTCAAATAACGGAAAATTTCCTCTGAAATTCATCGATGAAGGGGTAAAAATCAATGCTGATTATTAAAAAAAAGGAAGTATTGACTGCACATTTATTGCCGCATGCTGACAGATTATATCCCAAAAAGGATTGGATATTTCAGCTAGTTTCTGCACCCTCACACTGAGCCAAAACTACACAGGCTCGGCTTTATGTCATTGTCCGAAATCTATTAAGCAAGAAGAGTGGCCCCTTTCTTCACCGATCTAAATCCTTTACACAATTCTGTTTGGGGTATTCTAGAATCTAAAACCAGTGCAAAACAGCACAGAAGAAAAATTAAAGTTACGGAAGAAGTAATACAAGATTAGGTTTAGTAAAGAATTTTTAGTTATAAAATGTTAAATACTAGTTAAAGGAACTGACTGGTAAAATCCTTGAAAAAGTTAGTTCCAAAAATTGTGGACTGAGCTACTTTTCAAACTCAAATCAATCCATATATCAATTGGATGATGCGTACTAAAATATAATTGTAAGAAATATTCGATGCTATGAAATATAAACGAAGTAAAACACAATTTCTGACTCGATGATAAATTTCTTATAAAAATAATTTAGTTATTGAATATTCTGCAACTTTATTGGCTAAAAGTTACATAAACGTTTAATTTTTTTACACATATTTATCAATGTACCAAACATATTTCCCATATTTAAAAATTTTTGCAATTATATTTCCGCTTACGCTGCGAATAAAATTTTGGTAAAATTAACATACTGAATGGTAATTACATTTCTGGTAAAAACGTAATTTTGCTTAATAGTATATGGTCAAACCATTCATTTGATAATTTTCCTGTTTGTATGGTAAAGGTTTATCAGAAATTCTGATTTATTGTCATTATTACCATCTATTTGGTTAAAAATACAAAACTGAAAAGAAAGTTTTACTAATTTAATGGTTTTTATGCCATGCTCTAAGATATCATTATGCCATGCATTTAAGTAGCAAACATTTACCGATTTTAGCAGATTTTATCACATATCATAAAATTACATTTTATTAATACTTTTACCAAAATCGTAAAATCGCTAATAAAGTGCATGCAAAGTCCCATGGAACCAGAAGCACGTTAAATTTTACTATGTTCTGGTAGTTGTGACCATACTTCTTTTCCCAGTTCTAATTTTTTTTAAATTTCTCCATTACATTTGTTCAGTACAAATATATGTATTTAAAAAACTTTGATTACCCATGTACAAAAAACGTTTTTTTCGCAATAGATTTTCAAGAGAGATATCACAACTCGAAGCGGTAAAAAAATATAAAATGCCATATTTCGATTCATTCGTTTTTGTTCACGGTTTCAAGAAATACCTAACGCATTTATAGGTTCCGTATACCTGATTGTAATAAAACCTTCTCAAAAATTGTGTTAATGTACTGTTCGCATCATTTCTAAATGTTGGATATCACGCGATTTCATCTCAAAATCAATAGCACATTTTTGAAATAGGTATGTATTTTTCGTACAGTTTTTGATTCAGACAAGCTTTGATTTATATTGTAAAAGTTCTTTACTGTGTTTCAATTTTCGTATTTAAAAATAAACATTTTTTTTAAATATTTCAGGAAAAATATTTCCTCAAAACGTAGCTGACACTTCATTTCATAATGTAACCTAAAGGGGAAATTTTTTTGATATTTTCCCAATTTACCATTTCTTCTCGCATTCAACGTAAATTATAATGTGAAAACTGTATGAAATATTTTCAATATTCAGAATATTTCCGAAAATTAAATTAATGTTTTTATTTACTTCCTAAAATCTTCCTAAGGATCTGTTTTTCTACTAATACAATTAAACTTGTGCACGACTAAAATATCTAATGAGCATTGCAAAAGTGTTTTGCGATAGTTTCGAGTAATATAATGCTAAAATATTGTGGCGTAAGTGATGCGGAATACATTAAAATATGATTCGTAATCTACTAAAACGTTATTTAAACATCAGATTACTATTAGTTAGATTATTAGCGTCTCACCAGTACTACATTCATGGACATTTAGCAACGATCAGAAATACATTCCTGCTGATGATCCAAAGACAATACTGGCTCATGAGCTCACTGCACTACCACCTCTTAAACAAAGAGCAGAGCATGGTAGCAATCACCAGACCTCCGCACCACGCTCACCAATCACCCAAATATGCTTGCACTTTTCCGAAATAACCAAGCACATTACGTTAGAATGAATTCCGAACTACTAAGACACGATAAGGGAATTTGTGGTCTTTTCTGGCATCTAATGGGGAAACGAACCCTGTTCCATGAAGCAGTAAGAAAAGAGTGAACCCACTACACCAATCCAACTTTGCAGCCATCAGAAATTAATTTGATAACATCAAGAAAACATCTTCGATATCATAGAGAAATTATGATATATATTGTATGCCTAAAAATTTTTAATCTTCCTCTCCTACGTTTGAAAAGATAGCTGAAAAGCTAAGGAAAACACATGAAAAATTAAGACTACAACAATGCATAATACTGTTACTTTTAAAAACAAATTATTTACAAAATTAGGTATTGATAATATGCAATTTTGAAAAAAAATTAACATAGAGCAATGTTTGATAGCAGTTTTACTTAAATTCTAAGAAACTGTCTCTATTTAAACTAGTAAACTTTTTTTTTACTATTTTAGGTAAAAAATGATATGAAAAGTAAATATAGTTTTACCTTATTATTAAAAAAAGGGTTGTTTTATAATTTCACCGAAGAAATTTTATTACCTAACAAAAAAATTTCTAAAAATCATTTTAATACAACTTATGATTAAAACTATTTTATTCAATTTCAAAGAAATAAATTAAGGCACTTATAATTCTTAAAAAATTTTTCATTTAAAGCTAAATCTGTTCAGAGAAGCGATATATAATAATAAGCAACTAATGTATAATTTAAAATCGAAACTATCTTTTTTTTCCAAAAATGCAAGATAAAGAAAGTTTACATCATAATTTCTCAATTTTAAAAATAAAACGAAATTTTAACAATCTGTACTAACGAAGATTCTTTACACATTTCTCAACTTCAATATCCAAAATTCTTTTTATTGACTGTTAAAAATTTTACGCATCAACTGTTTATTGTGCTGTATTAAGTAAGAAAAATCAGTCAAGCAATAACTTCGAACAATTGAAAAAAATCTTTGATGCATTTTCCATTGACTTATTATTTACAAGTATCCTTAGTTTGTTGTGTTTAATGTTTATATAGAGGGAATATTCATGAGACTGATTTTATTTTTCCTCTTTAAATTAAGTTTTTTTTTAAATAAAAATTATTATACATTTTCTCCCTTTTAAATACGGAATATAAAAGTCTTTAAAATAGTGTTTATTTTTATTTTCCAAAACTGTAATTAAATTAAATACGACTACAAGAAGATAAACTATTGAAGGAATAAGACTTTATATTTATGTTCTTCAAATCAAATTATGTTGAAAAATTTATTTATTTTTTAACCCGCGTTGAACAATTGACCTAACTCTGAGTTTAGGCCTGTCAATGTTCAACTTCGTTGCCTTGTAATTTTGACAAAGGAACTCTTAGATCGAATATTGGGACAAACTAGTCTTGGTGGAGAATTTTTTGAGGGAACTAACCCACATTTGTGTCATGGGCAGGAAAACCGAGAAAACCTCCCACGATTAGCCCTAAGGCAAGGAGACTGTAACCCGTGATCCATCTACCACCGAGGCAAATTTACGTCAGCACTGTGGTTGGTGCGAGCCGGGAGCAGAATTCGTATCAATCAGCCACTAATTCGAGCTTGGATCACCGATGGTTATTCGATGGGATTCGAACTTGTGTCACCTCATTTGGAAACAAACGCTCTTTCTTTTGAGCTACGATGGCTCATCGAATCATTAATGAAAAAAATAATATGCAATTTTAAACACTTAACTTATGTTTAACTTTAACTTATGTTTAACTTTAACTTACGTTTTATGTTTCTTCTAGTAGATTTTTTGCAAGTCATTTACTGCACACTAATACTCAAAACAAAAGTTTTCAAAAAATGAATTATGTAGGAAAATAGAAAATGAATTATTTAGGAAAAGATGGTGTTAATGAAACAGCTGAAATCAAATTTTATTAAGACCACCATTTTCATAAACTGAAGATTAAATTTTTGAATATTGTTCCTGCCTTTAAAATTCTAATAATAATACATTTTTTTTGAAAAATGTTTTATATCTAATAAAAAAGTTCCTAAGCAATGTAGATTTTAAGCATTGTAATGATATAGTTATATTTAAAAAGTAAAAGGGTCTGCTAACATATTTCACTTTTAAAAAATAATTGATAATTTATACAATGATAAACAGTTTAAATTATGATCTTTTTTGAATATATGTGTGTGATAATGTCCCTCAAATACCTACAATACTATATATGAAGTTTATTACCTTATTAAAAAATATTTAGCTGTTTAAATGTTATTACAAACAAATATGAGACTTCTAAATTTAGACATACAACAAAAATGCATTTTTAAGACAATATGTAAGTGCATTTCTATACACTGTTTTGTAGCTTTTAAATATATTTGACATTTAACAATAAAAAACTTTTTACAGTATATCTTTATAAAACTGTTATAAAATGGTTTAAACTACCATTAGGAACATAAATAATTTAAAGAAATATGTAGGATTCCTATTATCCATTCGAATCCAATTTTAAATTAAAATGATTTAAAATTAGTTTTGTTTATTTAATTTTTATACCGAAGATTTTTGCTGTTTTATTTTAAACTGGCTGTACTACTTGCAAGTGTTATAAAGTTCATATGAAATTCTTATTTTAATATAGTCTTCGTGAAATGATTTTGACTACCATTGAATGTATATATATATATATATATATATATATATATATATATATATATATGCACATGTATAATAGTGTTCTAATCAATATGAAATATTTTAGCTAACTTGGTGAAAAGCAAGAAAGCGCGTCAAAATAAATTCACAGTACTTTTTAAAATATTTTCAGTACTGGAAATTTGTCTTTTCCTACAGACTTAGCACTAACAGTGAAAAATAGAATGGAATGAGTGATGTATATTCCCCTCGAATAATACAGCCTACAGGTGAAAATGGGATTTGCTGTAAGTGCAGAAAAACTTATCTACTCATCTTCTAGGCGTTGGCCACAAAAAATAAATATAAAATGTACACAATTCAATATTCTCTATCGAATTCTTACTATAAACTTGAATATTTTTCTTTTAAAAAAACTCTCTATTTCTTATATCGTATACAAAACAATATTACATAAAAATGGAAAGGCGAAAATATGCATTATGAAAAAGAACTTACGTAGTATAAACGTTGATTTAAATTCGATTTATATTCGCGAATAAGGCATGATTCTCTTGTCGACGTAAAGTGAATGTTAGAGTTTTTGACTTCGGTTAAAATAAAATTCCAACACTTCATTGCAAAAGCTTTTTATAGCGTATAATAAATAAGTTTTATTCAGTGTTTAAAACTTTGCTGTGTCATGTCTTATAAAGCTCTAAGGCATCAATTCAAACAATTTTGTCAAAAGCCGTTAAGGCATGTGTTATCGAAAAGAATAATATACTTTTTGTAAAGAATTTGCTGAGCAAACATATTATGAAAACATAGAAGTTAAAATATTTTTTTTTGTTTTTGAAAACAGCATTTCCACAAATGATTTGAAAGAACTTGCTTCTTCAATTTTTCAAAACGCATTAGCATATTACATTTATAAAACTAACTTCGAACTTACTAACTTTTGGAACCTACAGGAAAAGTAACTTTTGGAACGGACAAGAAAACTTACTTTTGGAACCTACAAGCTACATTATTAGAAAAAAAGTTGAATAACTATCAAAAATGAAATGAATTACATGGTAGTGAATTAATTACTCCAGATTCGAACCCGACAATAAAATACATGATGTCCCAAGATTATTGGAATAAACTTTACGGGGAAATAAGGGACATCACAAGGATTCCTATTTGCATAGCAATCTGTGATCGGAAACGTTTTTATTCACCCCTATTTGGTGTTGTCCACAAAATGGGTTCGGCGTGGTTACCGGTTTCCTGGCCATCATGCTCTCCTGATTTAAGCAGCATAGATTTCTTTCTTTGAGATGCACTGAAGAGTGCTACGTACAAACACATGTGGGCGTCTGATTGCAAAATATTCTGTACCGCTGTGGATATCCCACAAAATCCAGATGTGTTTGAGTGATTCGGTCAATCCATCCCTCGACGGTGTAATGCGTGCATCGCTATCAATGGTGGAAACTTCGAACATTTTTGTGACATTCTCTCATATGACCTACCAGAGCGCATGCAATATCTTTGATCAATCGATATTTCAAATGATCTCAGTCTTGTGCCTCTTGTTTCTTGTGCCTCTTGTTTTCCAGTCATACCAGTTTCCCATGATGTCTATGATAATGGGTAGCTATGCAATTCTGTCCCCTACCTTAAAGTGGGTGTCCCAATTACCCAAGAACACCCTACAAATAAAAATACATCATAATCACCAGCTTTTCAATCTGACTGTGCTGAAATAAAGATTAATATGGAATCTCCAATAATGTTATGCCAATAATGTCTCTAAAAATAATGTAAAATTTAATTTCAGTAATATTCAGAAAAAGGGTATGTAAGGGTTAGGTGTTAATCCTTGATTTCTTGATATACAGAAAAGGTACAACGGGCAAAATGCCTAGAAATAAGTATTTTTTTTTAAAGTAATGATATTTATTAGCTTCTAAGTGATAAAAATCAGTAAATTTATTATTTAATATCAAAATTGTAATCAAAAAACTATTTTTTTTTATTTTACGCTTTAAAAAATTTTAAGAAGATGGCATTAATAAGCATGCATTTTTTTAATCAAATTTTCATGCAATTCATGTAAAGCAATTGAAATGATAGAACATTATAAACAAGAACTCATACCCTTATATCGCATTTATTTCGTCTTATAATTATTAGTATTTATCTGGTGTAACACTGGATGAATATGAAACCATATGTTAAGACAGAAATATCATTGAGTAAATAAATAATTGAAAGCGAAACTAAATCAGACCTACTATCGAAGGGATTAAAAACTATTTCATCATAAAGAAATAAATGGGATATTTTTAATTTTTTACAGAAATCCGACTGAGTGAAGACAGAATATAAGCGTTGTTTGGCTACCAACTATGTTAAAAACCTAAACGCAAAACTTACATTTTCTTAAATCTTTATATCTTTCGAAAGTGAAGACTGGTTTAAATTTTAGCATCTTTACATTTCAGATTGAGCTAAATTATTTAACCCAACTTGGACTTCGAAGAAAATTTCTTCTACCTTGATAACTGAAACAAGAAACGTATTTAATAAATATAATTAAACAATAAAATAATCATAAAAACTAACTATTAGTGCTTAAAAAAGGATGATATAAAGGTTTTTTTTTTCATTTTTATACCGTTTATTTTTAAAGTTTTCCTGTTGATAATGCCTTCATGTTTTTTCCAGGTGCGGAGGGCGTTTAGTTGGATTAATGATCTTTTATATTCTTCGTCTCAAATCAAACTTTATTTACTCTGCCGTTATAAATTGTAAACATGATTTTTAAATCGCGTTTTATATACTAACTTTCATTGAAACAAGATACATTTCAATTGTGAACATGATTTTTAAATCATATTTTATATGCTTTCTTTCATTGAAACAAGATACATTTGAAGTATAAACATGATTTTTAAATCATGTACTATTTTCTTTAAAAACATGTTACATTTTAATTGTGAACATCATTTTTATTTAATATACTATTTCCCCTTATTGAAACAAGATACATTTCAAGCTCTTATCTTTTGAACTCTAAAACCTCTTTTTTTCTCTTCAAAATTTCGATAAACTCCATGTTCATTCTTTATTGTAATAAAAAACTATTACTGATATTTTTTTACTTATTTTGTAAAGACTTTAAAACAAAAATATTAAGCTACTCTTTCATAAAAGTAAAAGTCTCACTGAAACTGAATATTAATTAAAATATTTCTCCTAAAGTTAATTCAAGAAGTTAAAATATTTAGTAAAGTTCTTCGATGAAAGCAAGAAACTTCTTGAACATCAATCTGTAATAAAATTTTAACTATGAAGTTTTGATATTTATAACAGCGTTTTAATAAAATAAATATTGAATTAATTCCATATTATTTTACAAAATTACGTTAGTCTGCAATTTTTATTATAATTTTTATCAACTACATTATAATTTTTTTCAACTCATCAGTTATATCTATTTTTCCGAGAAACATAACAATACAATACTTTGAACCGTGGTTGCTCAGGGGATCGAGAGTTTGCTTTCCAATGAGGTGCACCGGGTTGATCCCAGCGATGTCCGGTCGATACGAATTTTGCATCCGGCTTTCACTGACTACAGTGCTGATGCAAAATACCATCAAAGGTAAACGGATTATGGGTTAGAGCCACATTGCTGTCAGGCTAACCATGAGAGGTTTTCGTGGTTTTCCACTGCATGTAACGCAAATGCGTATAAATTCCTTCAAAAAGTCCTCCACATCGGCGAATTTCTCTCAGTACTTGATCCAGGAGTTCCCTTGTATTTCGGATTGGGCTCAAAATTTGAGGGCTATGAAATGGAATATCAGTAGACGTAAGCCGAAAATTGGGTAGGCTGCTCAACGACAGTTATAAAATACAATGCTTAAAAATTTGGGATTTGAAAAACTTACAGCATTATTAGTTTTAATAGCATATTTGGTGCGCAAATATACGTTCAATATTCTAAAAATGAATTTTTGCCGACATGAAGAGTATTGAAAAAGAGCTAATTTGTGTAAAAGGAAAAAACATTATTAGAAATTTTTTATGTTTCGTATATAAATTTTGATTTAAGGTAGCAATTTGGGAGTGCAATTTTCTAAAGATTAAATCTTTTACTAACAAGTTTGCTTCGTATGGAGTATAAACTAAATTATAATTTCAACTGAAACATATAACGAATTTATCATAACACATTTGTAAAAGGTCTTTCGTTAAAAGTTTTAAATTAAGTTTATGTATTTATACTAAAATTAATACTTATCTTTTAGACATTATTTACACTCGCTATTTTCCAAGCATTAATTAGTAACAAAAACATTGAAATTAATTAAGACAAGTGCCAAAAATTGTGTAAAAGCTTTCAAAACAATTACACTCTTTTAATATTTTCTGATACTTGGAAACATTTTTATCAAACTAATATTGATATATTTACTTACATGCATATGGAACTTATTAAATAATAAGAATATTTATTTCTGAGCATTTTTTGCATGAAATTTGTTAAAACGAAGGGATAAACAGATTTTTGCTTACAATTTTGTAGATTCAAAAAATATTTAAAAAGAATAAATATATATTTCTAAGACCGGTCATCAAAATAATATACACCAATCATTCTCTGATCAATTAAAATTTGAATGTAAAGAATAAGAGTAAAAAGGTAAAACTTTACTGAATAAGATATTTATCATATTTCTGAAAATAAGAGTTTTTTGAGAACATGATCACCATTGAAGCTTAGAAGAAGTATAAATATTTCGATAATTTACATCATTTTATGTACCTTTATCGTTATATAATAGTTGCGTATTTCTTTTATTTTCAACTATAATATATTTAATATTAAAATTTATATTGCACTTTTAGCAACTTAAGAGTTCATAAAATCTCTTTTTTGTAATTTTAAATTTTACCTTTAACGAGTGTCACTAAACTCCTTTGAGCGCACTTTGATTATATTAAATTATTTAATCAATAATTTTTATCTTGAAACTGAGACTTAAGTCAAACAATTGAAAATTGATACTTAATACTTCATCAATGAGTTAGAATTAGAAAAAGAAGTATTATAATAAAAAAAAGAAAACTCACAGAGTTTGTTGAAATTCTATAATAACAATTATCGAATCAAAAATACAAAAAAAAATTTAAACTTTTTTTCTTTAGAATTTTTAAATATTGTTTAATATTAAAAATATTATTTTAAGAAATATACAAAAAGATAATATTACTTTCAGTAGAATTTTTTTTAAAAATATTGAAAAAACAATAAAAAATAAGATTAATTGATAAGAATGTAAATTACATACTCTTGCATGTTCTTTAACAATTTTATTTATGACTTTAAATTGAAACTTTTATTTCTCAGTATTTTTTTTTTTGTTAACATGATAAATGGCAAAATAAAAAAATAGCTCCATTGTCCTGTTTTATGTTTATTCAAGATAGTTTATTTCTTATTCGTCGTTCAAAAGTTTTCTATTTCGAAACCTTCTTTCCTTATGACAACATATCTTATTTTCAGATTCACATTTACGTATGCATTATTTTGGTTCAAAGTTGCAAACATAATATAATTATGCCAATTACTGAGACCAAGTGGCCATTTTGAAATTCTCTACTTCAAATGCTACCCCTAAATTAGTTGAAAATCAGTTATACGAAGTTGCTAAATTGCACAGATTAGAATTTCAGGCTAATCTATTCATGAAACTTAAAATGCTTACTGTATGAAATCTGTTTTCTACAAAAAAAACACTTGTTTTTTTTCTTTTAATATAAAAAACAAATACTCCCATAAAATATATTTTTACTCACTTACAGTAGAACTAAAACGCAGTCTTTTATCTTTAGTTAAAACTTTAGAGCTCTAAATCAGAAGCCTTAAGAAAAATAAAATTAATTTTATGTATTCATAGAAAAAAATACCCTAGAAAAACCCATCCACTGCTCGCTGTCCTCTCCAAATAACAATTCACAGCTTCGTAGTTTGACCTAGCTGTGGCTCCCTATTTGGATTTTTATGTATTTTAGTCTACCTTTGTATAAAAAGTGATATTCTAGACGTTTTTTCTAGTATAACGTTATAAAAATATGTATACCTCTTCTAAAGTGTGTTTGTAATTTGATTTATAAATATTTCCATTAATTTATGCCCATTAGGATTTTTTATATGCATTTTAATGAAACTTGTAAATAATATTTAAAACAAATAATTCAAAGAACTTCTCTGTGTACTCACTTATTAATATCGATAATTGAAGACACAACAGTTAAGTCTTTATTGCAATTTAAGTTACTATTCTAGCATAAATCCTTAAAATCTATAAAAATCGTAAAGAAAACTGAAGAGAAAGTATCATTCGCGTTAAAGAAGCAACACTTAAACTAAAATGTAGCCCTAAATTATTATTGAACTTTCGTTAATTAATAAATATAACTAAAACCAAAATATTACTTATTGATTCACATCAACTTTTCATTTTTGTCCAACTTAAGGCTCAGTTAGTTTCAGCATTTTGTTTCGGATTTTTAGTAAAAATTACATAGCAGAAAAGTAATTTTAACCGAATAAAGGATTTTTATGCCATGCTCTTAGATACCATAGTCCCGCAGGGGACTGATCGTTAAGACACGGTTCCCAGCTGATCACCGAAGTCAAGCATCACTGACTGCGGTCAGCGTGCGGATGGGTGACCACTTGGATCAGTCTGCGTAGGAACCGAGGGTGTGCGGTATTGGTCCTCGTTAAACTGTTCCACTGTAAGGTGCTCGACTTCACGTGCAGGTCGTTGGGCTACCGAAGCAGGGGTGCCATCCCCTCTGCAGAGGATCAAAATTGTGATGGTTGTCTTCGGATCATCCTCAGATATGTTTCCCAGACCGTCGCCAAAAGCCTATTGTGCAGCTCTTGTGCGACGTAAATTAACTACAGCAACAGCTTAGATATCATAAAAAATTAATAAAGTTTGCCACAATCGCAAATTTTATCACATATTATAAAACTCTATTTTGTTGTTATTTTTCCAAAATCATTACTAAAGCACTTCGATAAAAAATTTCCTGGCTTTTTAAAATTCCAATAGAGTCAAAAACACAATAACTTTTACCATACTCTAGTAGTTTTGACCTCAATTTTTTCTCAGTGTAACGTCAATAAGCAAGACTTTTTTTACAATCATTAAATTTAATTCAAAAAACTATTGCATGTGACTTAAATTGATTATTGCGAAATATTTTATTGCGCAGAAAATTTTTTCCAAACATTCCGATTCGTAAATGAGCCCAAAAGTTGATCTTTTTTTTCATGAGTGGTAAAATGTCATGGAAATTGCACGTACTCAAACACTCGAATTCAATAATTCCAATCTTTTTCTTGTTAAGAACAATGATGTGGTTTATTGCAGCAATGAAGCACTTAAGAATGGATATGACTTTGGCTTGAATTAAAAAGCGTTTAAGTATTTTGACTTTTCAGTATTAAAAAGAAATCAATGCAATCTATTGAAAATACAGACTTAACGCCTACTCTCCAAGCAGTGTGCTCGAATAGTGTTCTGCGTTTTGCAATAAACAAAGAAAACAACACAATTATTTTCTTTTTATACAGAATTAACATTTTTGACATCTAAAATTCGACATTTAACTTTTTCTTCTTTTTAAAATAATAAAGCATGCTCGCTTATTGTGGTAATCCAGTCTAGATTTTTCATTTATGGTTATTGAAGATACATTTAAAGATTTTTGATATCAAAATTATGAAAGGATTTTTAATGTTAATCATCTATCCTCTTTAATTTCATATTTTCATTAAAAATAGAGGAAACAACGTCATTTTAACATTCCAAATATTATTGAAAAGATTTATTTAAAGTTTGCATTTCACAAAGAGTCTTACCTACTTGTTAACATAATTACAACAATTCCTGAAAATAGTTTTCCAGAAGCGAATATATTTTCTGAACCATACATTTCTAAGATTAAAATCTCCTCTTTAGAACTAATTTTCATATTTTTATAAGCATGAGATAAATTTTTCTAACTAAGGCTTCTATTTTATTTAAAAAATTTCTCCACGAGATTGATGCGCTGCCAAATATTGAATAAATAATCGTTTTTAAGGAAAAAAACTGCTGCTGACTTAAAAATCTCTTAAACCTAATGAGAATATACATCAAACAGATTTCTTTTTTTATGTCTAAAATAACACTGTGTTTGAATTTTAATGTCAAATGACGGAAATTGCAGAATTCTGCATGTATCCCTGTTTAATATTTTTACAAAAATATATTGTTTAAATAGTTGCTACATCCAGTAGTAACTTTTATTGTAGTTCAAAAAATTTATTTCCTTTGACTTCTTTGACAAACAAGATATCTTTGTCTAGTGTCACTAGCAAATTATGAGAAATGACTCAGTAGTATCTTTTGATGTTTTGGGTAAACTCTACAAACAATGTTTCAATTCCCAAATATTTTTCCACTAAAATGAGCGTTTTGTTTTATTATATTTTTTTTTTCTCTGTTGATAAAAGAACTTTGCTAAGTTGCTCGTAACTTTTTTTTATTGCCAATGGATATTAAAATATTCATAGATCTCATTTACGAGTTTATTTTTTACAATAAAAAAATAAGCTTGTCAAACTCTTTTTAATAAAAGTAAAATGAATTTTTTCGTAGTTTAACTTTTCTCTTTTAAGCACTAAGTAAAAATGTATGGTTAAAACTACCAGAATATGGTAAATTTTACCGTGTTTCTAGTTCTATGGAAATTCCATTCGCTATGGGAATCTAAATGATTTGGTAAAATTAACAATAAAATATGGTTTTATAATATGAAATGAATTCTGATAAACGCTGGGAATATTTAGTAATTTCAACATGACACATTAGAATATGTCATAAAAACATTTATTTAGTTAGAATTGCTTTTCAGTTTCGTATTTTTTACTAAATGTGTGGTAATAAGAACTATAATTTCAAAAATCGGAATTTCCACCGTTACCTTATAAACGGAAAAATTACAAAATTAAGAGATTAAATACTATATATTTTGGTATTTATAACCAGAATTATTGGTTTTTTAACAGAGATGTCATTATCATACTGTGCAATAATTTTACCAGATTGTTTTGTCTCCGTATATAAACTTATTTTTCAAGTAAACAGAATTTAATTTGAATGTAAATAAAAGTCCAAAGAATTACTCATTGCTTGACATGAATATAATAGAAATAAAATATAAAATATGTGACCGGCAGATAATTATCTTAAGTTTAATTGTTATCAAACAGATCTTCATATAATTGCCACAAAATACGCAATAAATGCAAGAAGAAAAATTTTTGTGCTAATTAAATATTTTTTATAAAGGAAATAAAAATATAACAAAATAATTAAGTTGATTCTCGGAGAAAATAGAGAAAAAGGCATTCTATCTTTCTATTCCTTGTGTAACAATACAATTAACTAAAACTATTTCTTGCTGAGTCGTTAGTTCATTGTCATTATAGTTTAGTGGTTAATTTCTCCTAAAAAGTCTCCCTTCATTAATTATTTTTATATATTTTACTTCTTTAATAACTGTTGTCTGGTACCAAAATGCACACCCGTCACTTCTTTCAAATATCAAAACAGCCAGAGATGCTTTTCTAATTTAAGATCTGTAATTCACATTTCATTTAGCTGTTTCATTTTCGATGTTAATGACAATGTTGCATTTTTATAACTTATTCAGTAATAACTCAAAATCCCTTAGCTCAACACTTTTTGCTTTTGCTTAGTATTAAGTATATACATAAAAATGAATTAGTTTCTTCATAAAATTATACATTAAGGAACATTCAGCCACTTATAACTATTTAAATTAATTAAGAAAAATTTCCCTTTTTTTTACTTACGATAGTATATCAAACAAAGTGTATCTCTCTTGATTGCGCAGTCAAATTAATATTTTATCTGTCTCTATATAATTCCTGTTTCGTCTATATTTCATATAGGCATGGGATAAATTTGGTGAAATTCAGAAAAATTCTGTAGAAAATGTGGTGTTAGAAACAGATATTGTTGAATAAGATCCAAAGATGAGAGTCTTGTGCATTGTGGGATATGCCAGTATCTAAAGAAATTTGCTAAATTTCAATTTCTGTGGTACGGAATATAGTTATTAAAAAAAGTAAACTCAAGGAAAACCAACTTCTCCCTATGGATTTAAAAAAAGTGAAGAATTACTTACTAAGATCCTGCTGTTACTGTTAAGATTAGTTATATTATAAAATACTCACTAACCGGGTATTTTTATAAATGTTGGTTATATTTAAATTAATTTACTGTTTCTAAATGGATCATTACTATTCAAAACATTGACTATTTTTCATGTATTTTTTTTTTTAATTGAAGTATTGTATTAATTTTTGTTGTCTCTTTTACTGAAGTAATGAAATATACATTTTATTTGGAAGCAAAATGAATTTTTGACTAACTTTAAATTAATGTTTCCTATTTTAAATTTTTTTTTAATAAACTTCTGTCTTAGACCTAAATTAACAGTCACCGCATGGCACATAATTATAACAAATGGCAATTTAAATATCGTCAGCCAGTCTCAGCCTGATAGCCGAAATGCGCACTTTTTGGAAAATGCACCCTATGTGTATTTTATTATTTTTTAATAAAAAATCAAATTTTGAATATTTTACAATAATTTGAAAATTATTTTATTTCGTGCTTGTTTTTTCAGTTTTTTCTTCATTTTAAAACCATACCATACTTTGAGGTTTGTGTTTACCATATTTTGAGATTTGCTTTTACCCATTGACAAAATGGGTCTTGGTTTGTATTTCATGGCGTCCTCACTTTTCAACAATAATAATCAAGAGTAATAGTAAACTGTGAGCATGCGTTGCTATGGCGACCGCTGCTGTTTGATAAGTTTTTTTTTAATTCTTTTTTTCACTTTTAATTTTGTTATGCATTAAATTGGTGAGTTCATTTCTGAGATATATGCAACCTGCGAGATCCCATAAATACTTCTTGAGTTGTGAATGAAAGAGAATTTCATCATTTGAACGTTATTTTTGTTTTTATTGTTTTAATTAAGAATCAGAAATTCTGACCTACAGTTCAAACTGGATCGTTTTCAATACTAATTCAGGTGAATATCACAAATAAAGAGGATCCAAATTTATTGACGCGGTCCCAAAAGTTAGAATTGAAGCAAGAAAAAAACGATGACGAGGCCTAAACTTACCAAGGCTGAAAAAGTCAAAGAACGTACGAAAGGATTCCGTTCGCAAACGCAAGCATGAAGCCCATCCCTCACAAAAGAGCCAAAGTGGTTGAGGGAATTGAACCCTACCGAAGAGTGAATGATGACTATCCGAACCCCTTTGATGCAAGTACGAGAACTGGGTGTTGATCCCCAGTTAGGGGTAAAAGGATCCATTGTAAAAGGATCCATTGTGCTACTCCTGAACATATACTTCAATACCTAAATATCTCTAAAGTGGACCTCTTTTCAGATCCACTTTTTGTTACAGACTTGCTCAGAGTCTCTGGAGTCATGGACTTGGTTTAGCTCCGCTAACCGTGTGGGCCAGCAACAACAACAACAGGATCCATTGTCAACGTACCCAATAACTTGCACATGACCGTAGACTGTCTTCCACGCAATATAAATGATTCATTTACTATTCATATAAAGTTTAAAAAAAACTCAGCTTTCAAATCATATTTCATGTATGAACTTGTGAATCTGAAACAGGTGCATGATGCAGCTTACAATCTCCATCAAACATCATTGTACCAATCCGAGAATGCTAATATTGATCTCGATTGGCTGTTCAATGTCTATTCAGTCATCAAAAGAATTTCCAAGAATCCAAGATGAAAACACAATAAAGTTTCTTCTCCAAAAAAAAAAAAATAGACAGCAACCATTTTGCCAGTGGGTAACCTATGATCGCCTTACGGTTATCACAATTTTCTTCATTTTATAGTGAATCGTATTTTTTTATTTTGCATTTTTTTCAAAATTCTCCAACCTTGCTATTTAAACTCTATCCGCTGCAATATGTATTTGTTTGGTCAAAATATTGACATTTTTTATGTTTTTAACAATTAACATACATAGTTAAAGAAATTAACATTTTTAAAGATTTGAAATCATTTTTTCAAAGAGCTCATCTCTAACAAAACTTTGGCGAATCATAAAAAAATAATTTAGCACAATTTATGAGTTAGTTTATCCTTGACACACTCCCACCGGCAATTTAAAATTCGGTGATATAACTGGTGAGTTTTTGTAAAAAGAAACTGTTACGAGCCAACTGAAATAAAAGAACTGAGAGGAAAAGATACATTAAAGTTTTCTACACTGCACTAAATAAATTATTTATATTAAATAATTAAAATATAAATTTACAAAACATTAATTTTATTTTACCTAAAATTTTTTAAGTTAACAGTTTAAAGTTTTAAATTTTTGAAAAAGTTGCACCATGTTTTAAAAAGTGGCTACTGTTGAAAATGCTACAAATAGTCAATAATATTTTTATACTATTTTCAGTTTTTCATACTATTTTTAGTATACTATTTTCAGGATGATAGTTTATACAATCTTAAAATATTCGAAGACCATAATTATTCTAACATCAATGTACTATTTTCTTTCTCACCCTGTCCTGTATGAATTATCTCTGTGTGTATATGAGTTTCGGCAGCTTGCATCTACAAACGTTCTTGTGTTCTTCTTGGAAATATTAATTAGTAATAGTTGGTGGTAAGCCACGGGGGTGTGGAGCTAAATATTCTTTGTTTTATGAATTTGGATCTTTGGTATCCCTTTTATATAGAACACGTTTCTTCTCTTAAAAAATAGGTTTTTAAGCAACCAATTCAATTTGATGTCTTATTGTTGTATTTTAATTTATGCTACGCCCATAAAAAGAGAAAAAGACCATAATTTCCTTTTTTTTTAACGCGAAGTCCTAAACCAATAAGCTTAGGTTGAGATTCGCAGTTTATCTTATATTTTTTTATAGTTTGGTTTGAGATGAATAACGAGAGTAGAGTGAATCTAAGTTAAAAAGGTCCCAGTGAAAAAAGTATTTTTTTTTTTTTTTTTTGTCGTATGCCTGCTTTAGACAGTGGGGGTGCGATTGTTCCTGTTTTTCAGTGGCGCCATCTATGGCCAGGAATTCAACTTCTGCCACGCCATTCACACAACCACAACTCGTTTACAGGGCGGGTCACATTTACACATAAAGGAGAGAAACATCCATGCCTGGCCCGGTATTCGAACACAGGACCTTTCTGATGCAAGGACAGTTCCCTGCCCCCTACACAGGCCGGTCGGCAAAAAAAGTACCTGAGTAGGGAAAAACATTTAAATGAGAAGATGAGATTGAAGTACCTTTTTGCTGTATTATTCAAGATCGAGTTCTTGTTGTGACGCTGACTCATTGTGTAATTTTCCTTTAATTTTTTGCTTCCTAATTGTGACATTCATTCATTTAAAATTTATTAATGTTTGATGTGAAAAAAATAATTAAAAATTTATTCTCAAATTAATAAAATTTAAAAATTGAATTTTATTAATAACACATCTTTTTCTCAAAAAAATTGTTCTTCTCTTTTAAAAGAATTACAAAAGAACTAAAATAATCCTCTCCTATTAAAAAAAAGAACGAAAAGAATGCGTCCCACCCAAAAACCTCTCTACCCTTACCTCAATCATTGAATCTAAGTAAATGAATCAGTAAATCTGTTCAAATAGTGAGAAAAGCTTTCACGATGCTGGGAATACCTAACAGGAAATTTCCCTACAGTTTTTTACCGTTGAGGCGCCTTTTTTACCAGGACTTTTTTACTTGGGACACTTTTTACAGGGACATTTTTTTCGAAAGGAAATTTATGTTTATTTTTAATTCCTTGAAATGTACATTATTATCTCTTCTCTTTTTTGTTTTGTATTTGTACTTTTTACTCGTTGCTTTTTGAAATCAAAATTTTTTCTTTTTACTTTTGCTAAGAGTACTAGTACTTATACTCGTTCCTTTTCAAAAGTAGCAGTCCTATGAATGCTAATGTAAAAAGAATAAAAACATTTTGTTATTTTCAACTCTTTATAGTTTGAAAATTATTTTTTCCTCCTAATTATTTGAATATTCTATTAAAATAGTGATAAATGCTTTTTTATTTTTAACTTCGTCTTCTCTTGATAGGAAGTGGGACAAGTTCCTTCTATATTTTGGAAAAAGTGAGATATTTTTAGATGCAGTAGAAAAAAGAAAAATCCACGATTATTGGTCAGTAAAACAAATGCCAGTTATTCCTAATTTTTGGTCGAAATCATAGAATCACATTGATAATAATTCTGTAATTCATGAACTACCAGTTGATAAAAATTTTATCCTCTTAATTTATTTGGTTATGACAATTGCTTTAAATTGTAAAATATGTAATTCAACACTATAATTTTACTCTGACATTTAATGAATCATTAAATTAGTAAGAGTTAATATAGTAATATAATTAGTAATAGTTAAATTTAAATTTTTAAATTATTTTTGAAACTCAATAAAGTTTTATTTGTTTGTCTGTTTCTAAGAAATTAAGTTGTTATTTGCTTCACAAGTCAGATTTTTATCTGCATCTTAAAATATTTAAATTAATATGTATTATTAAAGATATTGCACAATGCTTAGTATTCCTACAAATCCATATAATTAAACTTCAAAATCCTTCATCCATCATTTTTTGTTAAATTTTCTACTCATTTTAAACGCAGCAAAAGTCGACAATTTCTTTCAAAAATAATAACATTTATTTTATTTCAATCTACGTAAGTATGCTCTACCACGTAATATGCTCTTTTATATAAATATTATGGAAACAAATTACACAAATTAAATCGACGCACCAAGAACGCACTTAGACGCGCAAAATCGACGCTCGATCAGGCTGGAATGATGCCGACTGGGGACGTATAGTGCCACACCGGCCCTCAACAAGGCATTATGGTCTGGGGTGCCATTTTCTTTGACAGCCAGACCCCTTTGGTCGTCATTAGAGGTACACTTACTGCACAGCGGTACGTCGACGACATCCTAAGACCTGTTTTGCTACCGTTCCTTTTGCAGCGCCCTGGGCTGGTTTTTCAGCAGGACAATGCAAGACCACATACGGCACGTGTTGCTATGAACTGTCTGCAAGCTTGTCAAACACTTCCTTGGCCTGCCAGATCACTAGATCTCTCTCCCATCGAGCATGTCTGGGATATGATGGGAAGGCGATTGCATCTGGCACGGAATGTTGATGACCTCGTTCGACAATTGGATCGAATTTTGCAGGAAATACAGCAAGAGACCGTCCGGAAGCTTTATCGGTCTATGCCACGCCGTGTGGCAGCTTGTATCCAGGTTAGAGGTGCGTCAACACCTTATTGAACTTGTTACTGTAACTCTGCCATAAATTATTCAATTGCTCTGAAATTTTAATCATTTACTATTCTGTACATTGTCTTCCTATCCACTAATTTTCGTTTCAATCGGATAACTTCTTCTTGGTGCGTCGATTTTTTTGTTATAGAGTGTATTTCAACTGCCACAACGATACAAATATTCTTCTATTTACTTGACTCATATTCGGTAAAAACTGCTAAAACGCACCATGTATAGAAATATTTTTTATTGTAACTGTGATGAATATATTTCACTAAATTTATTTTTCTGCTATTTTCAGGGGCTCTGAAACCACCTAGAAAATATTAGCAATTGAATTGGAATAAACACTTTATGATGAGGAGTTTTCAAATTATGCTAGTTTTTAATTTAAAGTGGTTTTTGACTACCTGGACTTTTGGAAAAGACATAATTTTTACCCTTTGAAATTAATCATATTTTTAAGATAGATTAAAGTTATAAGTTCTGTACAAAAAAAAATAAAAAAATTTATAGAAAACTAGTGTTCAACTAATTAATTTGTCCATCATTGATTTGACAATTTTATTCCTTAAACTAAATATCATTTTTCATGCATGAACTTTTTATTACTTAATAAATGTAATTTAAGCATATTTCAATGGAAATAGTGCCACATTTTATAAAATGTCTATGCTTAGCCTAAACTGGGTGAACTTCAGCCATCCTGAAATTAAGACTTTCATGTTTAATAATAAAACTAAATAAATATCATATTTTAATGTTCCCAGAAATTCATGTTGGACAACTTATTCCTGTTCCGTCATTTGTGATTGTAATTTAAATAAGAATTATTCATTAATAACATAAAATTTATTGATATTCTTTATATATTACAAAAAATTACACTTTAAAGTGTTAAGAGAAAGCAGTTTTTTTTTTGTTAAGCATCTTATTTCTGAAAACATTTCCTACTTTTTGGTTTAAAATAAATCGAATTTAAATATTGTTGTCGAATATAAAATGTAATTTTAGGCAGAAAACTATTATGATAATTAAATATTGATTAATTAAATTTAAGATATATTGTCAGCCATGTCAACATTCGCATCATTTTACATTTTAAAATGCATCTCATAGAATGCAGAAGAGTCTCTGAATTAATATAAAACAGAACAGCATTTAAGTTTGATACCTCAAAAAAGTACATTCTATTTAGTTCACTGTTGTTTAGAAACTCGCGATGGCCTTTTCCAGATGAGCAGAGTTTAACACCATGGCAACAATGTCGAAGAGAATGTGAAAATTTCATTAGCGTTTCATATAATAAATACTCAATTACATAACTGTATTGAAATTACTGCGGACCCTGCAATTTTGTGAAAATTACGAGCCTGTGTACCAAATGAATAAATGACTTTTATACATTTGGTATTTTATTAAAGGATTTCGAATTACTGCTGACTTTTATGAACAGTATTTTTCGTAGAGTGAATCCATGCAATTAGTCACCTAATTTAATTATATTTGAATTGATATGAAATCAACTTATTCTCACTACAACGAAACAACTATTTTTATCTTAATGAGGTCTTATGAAACATTTCATTAATTTTTAGGGAAATTTGTTAAGCAAACATTTTAAATGTGTGCTGTATTCATCTTGGCAGAAAATGATGATTGACTATTGTACTACATGAGGAGCATATCTCTTATGCTTTTATTAAAATTAAGAACTATTTTAATCGAACAGCCATTAGGCTGGGCTATAATTCTTTAATATCAATCATACCATTTCAGAATACCATTATCAAATATTATTTTTATGAGTATAATTAATCGAATCAGATTGTAAGCTTTTTAAATTTTTTTTAACTTAAAAATTAATCCATCAGGATTAAAATTAGAAACGGTCTCTATTGTCTCTAATATCTCTCTCCGTAAACTAGTTTAATTAACTATATTTTAATGTTAAAAATAAAATGAAAATCTTATTTAAATTCTGAAAGACTATTAGGACTCGTTAATTTGCATTTTATTCAATACATTAACAATTTACACAAATCTACAATCTTATTCAACATCCTTTATTAATCTAGGAAGGAAAATTAAGTAATCTATTTATTCTATTTAGTTAGCATCCCACTTATTGCTAGTTTTGGAGGAGAGAAATATAAACACAAATACTTCTCTTCAATCATTATGAAACCATACCAATAGAGAATTCACGAATTTAGTCTATCATATTTTGCAGACATCATGCATTTATCACTTTTACGTTCAGTAGAAACATCCCTTCCAAACGAGTTTCAAACAGAAATTTCCTTTGTGAACGCAATAGAATTCACGAACTAACTACTTGGCTTTACCACCGTAGAAACGGTTGAAATCCTTATGATTCAATCGTTTGAAACATTTTAAATGATATTCATTCATTAAATTCCTTCTCTGAATTTTAGGTACACAAGTGAATTGGTTTGAAATCAGTATGAGATCTTCATAAAGTTATTTTATAGTAAACCAGCACATTTAAATTGTAATGTAAATATTTGGTGACAACATTTTTAAGCATCTACTAATTTCATTAAAAAAAATTCCCACCTCTGTTCTTTACAACAAAAATTGGAAGATATATTACAAATATAAAGAAAACTAAAACAAAAAATATTTTCTAAGAAAAATTTTCATTTTCTGATTTATTTACCTTTGATGATGAGTTTTATGAAGAAAAAAAAACGGGAAAGATGGAGAAATTAGCATATTAAAGGAGATATTAAAATTAAACTAACAATTAACTAATTATGTCTTTATCTCCGTTACTGATCATGTATAAGGTAGGCATTCTATAAAATGTCTGGCTTTTGAAGAGCAAATTATGAAACATTAGAATAATAATTGTCATACTATTAAATGCATTAATTCCTAGCTTTTTAATTCCACTTATTTCTTAAATTTATGTTATTCAATTCTTTTCTCAAAAAGCAATTGAACTTTTTTATTAAATTCTATCAAAGAAAAGTGGATGTCAATTATTTATGGTTTTCATCCAAATCATTTAAGATAAAAAATTATTTTTCAGTGTTTTGGATATTGGTCTGCGTATTAATCATCTTAATTTTCAATATAGGTCAATTTTGTAAATTGATAATAATATATCTCAGCCTTAATTGGGTGGCTTTCTATTATTTTTATGCAAATTCCCTCTAATTAATTTTTATACTACAATTATGAAATTTGAACTAAGTTTATTAAAATACTTTTGTTTATAAAAGCACTGTTCACGAAGCATTCCGCTTATTCAATTTTTTATATTTTCTCAAAAGAATGATATGTCTCTGTATTTCAATTTGAAGAATAAAATTAAATAATTATATATAGGTTTTAAATAAAGCTTCCTGATTCATCAATTTTTTTCTTAGAAAATTCATTTTTAGACTCAAAGTTATGGTTTTAATGATTGAGGACAAACTGGATATCAGATAATATATTTAATCCCTCATTAATCATCAGTCTATCATAAAGAAATCATCACAAGGTGAAAACACAACGTTCAAATAAGTATGTAAGTATTTTTTTTTAATATTGTTCAAGGGATATATATATATATATATATATATATATATATATATATATATATATATATATATATATATATATATATATATATATATATATATACATAGAGAGAGAGAGAAAGAGAGCGCCGATTATCCGAACTGGTTGGGACTGAACGTGGTTCGGATAACGAAAAGTTCGGATAATTGAAAATTTGTTTAAAATCTAGTTTAAATGATTATTATTTATGCACTAACTTCCCTTTGCACTTTTTCCAGAGTTAGGACTGGCAGTACTATCTAAAATAACTCTGACGTGTTCAAAAGTTTTTTTTTTCATTTTTGAATATTTTTTATTTTTTTTTTTTACTTTTTTTTTATTGTGAATTTTTTTTTAATTATATTTCAGCTTTTTATAATTTTTTTGTGAATTACAGATTTTACCACATTTTTCTTTATTTTCAATACAATTTTCTAAAATAAGTACGTTAAATTAATTTAAATATTTAAAAATAAGGTAAGATAAAAAATTTTTTTTTGAAAAATTATATTGGTTCTACAAATTAGACTTAGACTATTAACAGTTTATATATATATATATATATATATATATATATATATATATATATATATATATATATATATATATATATATATATATATATATATATAAACTGTTAATAGTCTAAGTCTAATTTGTAGAACCAATATAATTTTTCAAAAAAAAATTTTTATCTTACCTTATTTTTAAATATTTAAATTAATTTAACGTACCTATTTTAGAAAATTGTAGTTACGACAAAGTTTATTGTTGGAGAAGGTAAAAAATATTTTGCTATTTACTTTAAGTAGCTATATCTTTAGTTTTTATAATCATTTATGGAATGCCTAAATGTAAAAACGTGTTTTCAAATTTACACTGCGTCGTTTTTTATCATTATTCTACATAAGATGGCGAAGAGAAGGGATGTCTTTAATAAAAGCTGATTTAATGAATTTTTAAAATAGAAAGTAGAAAAAAAATAATAACTGCAATTATTTATTAATTTTGTCAGTTTGAAACAGTGAATGAATGAGGCTTGCGTTAATGAAACTAAAAACTTTAGCAGTGAAGCGTCATATAACCGAAATTATTAACCATTAGCACATTAGCATTTATTATTAATTATAACTATAGTCAAGATAAAATGGACAGCTGTTTTAAAATATGTCGAAAGTTAAAAGTCTTGTTAAAAAAATTTTTAAAAAATAGTTATTAAACTATTATTATTTTTATTTTAATATTGGTTCTTTTAATTTCTCCTCTTTATATCATTGTCAAAATTCTTCAGATAAGTATAAGCGTATTATTTGAAAACTTTTGTAACATTAATGTGATAAGTGCTATATACTAGATTCAAAATAGTATGGAAATGGTCAAATCAGTTGAAAAAATGAAAATTGATGCATTCCTTAATTTTTAAAAACTGTTCAAATATACTAACTCTCTTTCATCCTACCCCTCAGCATGGGAAGGTAACTTTGGAATCTTAAACATGAATTTCTATTATTTATTGCAAATTTGAATTCGGAAAAGTTAACCCAATTCAACTAAGCGCTGACGTAAAATATCTTCAGTGGTAGATGGATCATAAGTTAGTCTTCTCCATGTAACCCAAATGTGGGTTAGGTCTATCAAAAAGTCCTCCAAGAAGGAAACTTTCTTCCAATACTTGATCCAGGAGTTTCCTTATCTTCTGGATTGGGTTCAAAATTACACGCCTACGGCGTTGAACATTGCTAGTCGTAAACTGATAAATGGGTCAGCTGTTCTACTATGCTTATAAAATAAAATAAAATAGGTCTGAGTATTTTTCTTACCTGTAACCAACAACAATTAAAATTAGGTACAAGCTTAAGTAAAACAGCAATATTTTGATACCCATCAGATTGTAAAAAAAAATGAAGAAGAAATGCTTTGAAATTTCTTTATTTCGAAAAAAAATGGAGAAAAATATTGAAATGTGTCTATTTTAATGCTCTTCATCCATGGGCTTCGAGAAATTGCCGTTTTAAACAGTTTGTAGGCTGTAAAAAATTCTGAATCAAATTATAGTAAAGTATACCCAACCGACACTCAGGGTGCCGATACTTTTTACTGTAAAATCTATCTTTGCCGGAAATTGTTATGGAACAAATAAATATTACTGTAAAAATTACGGTATAATATTTTACGGCAAAAAATTGATTTTACAGATGAAGCGCCCAAAATTTTGTACCTTTATTAGTTACAGCCCATCAGTAAAGCAAAATGCATAAACTTTCCAATTGGATTAATTTTTCTGAAGAATCCAAATCTGCTATAAAAATGAGGGTTTACTTTTAAATGTTGTTTTCTTCTACTCCCAGCGGATGTGGGTGCCATCTTTGAATAGTTTTAAAAATTAATAAATGTTTTTTTTCATTTTTTCGTTCTGATACATATTTTTCGAGATATTCAACAGTTTTTTTGCTTTTTCACACCCAGTATACAGCAATTTTTAAAGAGAGTGAATTGTAGTTTAATTCAAAGTAATATGAATTTTAAATAGTAAATATGGAATATGTTTTTCAATTAATCGCTTCATTAAAATGCAATAACGCGTCAAAATTCAAGACCTAAAATGCATTTTTCTTTATTACCTTGATTTAATTTTAATCCAGCTTCATGAGAAACAGATTTATTTGAGAAAAATAATGGGAAAATATTGACTTGCACACACATTATTATTCGAATTTGAATAAATTAACATTAATCTAATTATCTAATTCAATTAGAAAACTGAATATAGTTTTGCAGTCACGAAAAAAATAGTTTTTTAACTCTTAAAAATGCTTCCCTTTTAAGGTGACTGTCGACAACTATGTGTACTTAAAATTCAAAAGTTTTTTAGTCTTTGCATTTACATTTATTATAGAACTGACAAAGAAGCTCCGGAAGTAATACTAAGTTGCATTTTGTTCTTGATAATGCATATTGTTTAATCAATAATATCAATTTATAATTTGCAAAAAATAGTAATGTATGAATAAATAAAACAAAACGAAGGAATTCTACTTAAACTATATATTAAAATAAATAAATTAAATTAGAATTCAAGGCAAACTAATGTTTTCCATGAATTTAGAGCAAATAAGCAGAAAGCAGAACCTTAATAACCCTCATTAAAATTCAAAAATATTATTTGTGTTTCTTAATCGATAATGTTTCTTACTTTTCCTTACAATGAAGCTTTTAATAAAACCGACTTAATTAAAAATTATGTTGTTGGCACGTAATAATAAACATAAAATTAAATATTTTTATGTAATATTCATTTATCTTTTTAAATAATAACTTAAACCGAAAGAGTTTGTAGCAAATTTGAAGCAACATAGCTTAAAGATATTTTTTGTTTATCAAGATGATACAGTGTTTGTCATAATTCTGTTGATTGTTCTATTGATTCTGTTTTAAAATCCACATCCATTAATTCTGTTTTGAATATCATCCCCTCACTGAGTATAACGTTCAGGACACACGGAGAAAAGAATTCTGGTAAAATTAACGCATTGTATGGCAATGACATTTCTGGTATAAAAAACATAATTCTGGTTAATAAAACCAATATACACGGTAAACCATTCATTTGGTAATTATTCCGTTCATATAGAAATGGTTTAGCAGGAATTCTCGTTTTCAAACTTTTTAATTCTTAGAACCACATATTTAGTAAACAATACAAAACTGAAAAGTAAATTTAACCAAATAAATGGTACCATATTTATACCATTATTAAGATAATATTATTACATTTTACCAGATTTATTAAATTTTATCACAATTAATAAGCCCTATTTTATTGTTGATTTTACCAGAATCATTACTAAAGCTCTTCGGTAATAATTATCGAGCCTTTTAATGCTTTCATAGAGCCAGAAACACGGAAAATTTTATCATTTTCTGATAGTTTTGACCATACTTTTTTTTCTTGCATAAACTACTTATTACTTAAAATCTCAAAACACAAATGCATGTCATTGTCTCATAACTGAGGCTCACTACATTTATTAAATTTTTATCACAATTAATAAGCCCTATTTTATTGTTGATTTTACCAGAATCATTACCAAAGCTTTTCGGTAATAATTATCTAGCTTTTTAGTGTTTTCATAGAGCCAGAAACACGGTAAATCTTACCATATTCTGATAGTTTTGACCATACTTTTTTTTCTTGTATAAACTACTTATTATTTAAAATCTCGAAACAAAAATGCGTGTCATTATCTCATAACTGAGGCTTAAATAATAAAATATGAGATCTTCTTCCAATGCCTAATTTAAGCAAGTATAAAAAATAAAAATTATGGATACTATAATACCGACCTAAAAGTCAAAATCCATCATTTTTAAGCATAGAAAAAAAATACATAAACTAGAAAAATCAAAGAAAACTAAGACAAACACTTATACAGTTGTTGAATTGAAGAAACTTTTAACTTAACAAATAAAACATTTTCAATAAAACTTATCTAAAGAATTTAATTTAATTACAGTTCATAAAAACAATTTCCAAACTTCATTTCTTACTAAATTAGTACTTATTTAGTATTAGTTTTCAGGGAAATTACGTTTAATATTAATACTAAAGAATCGTAATTGAATGTTTATTTTAATTTTGAACCGTCATTATTAGTTTTCTTATATAAATAATTTATTATGTCTTAATTATGAAAGAGACTTATAAAGTGATTGAAATTCAGCTCTCTGATTAAGTGGATTTGAAAAAATTATTTCTGTTTCGAATAAATAATATCAATTTGTTTTATTTCCTTACCTTATTAAAAGTATCATCCTTAGAGCGAGAATAATTTTTCTCTCATTAATGTAATTTAAAAAAATTAAAAATATTAATGTATTTCAGTCATTATTGTTTCAATATAACGAAAACATGGTAATTTAATGAATATTAAAACAAGGTAAATGATGTTTTCACGATTGTTTGAAATTTAAAAAACTCAAGCTAGAAAACTTTGAATCTTTCATAATCTTGGTTGCTCGAAGCCATTAGTCTAATTAGTATTTATGCCTGTTGGTTTGATATAAGAAAACACAATGTGTGAGACTGACAAATTTAATAATAGCTGAATTCCGAAAAGAAAGTGACAATTATCTCACTTTTCTGTAGGTCTAAATTGCAAAAAAACTCAACTTCTGTCATAAAGTAAAGCTGCTAAATTTTTAAATACATTCGTAAAAAATAAAGACATGGGAAAGGATATAATTTTAATTAAGATACAGTGATTTATTCATATCAAACATTTAAAATTCTAAAAATTCTAAATTAGTAAAACTCTAAAATAGTAAAAATATTTTTCCACTTTGTTAAAAATAAAACCAGACTAGTATAGGCCTCATTATTTTATAGAGTATTTTTTTAAAAGAAGCAATCGAAATCAGAAAAAATGACACAAATGACGCTTCTTAAACGCGTTTTTCTCGTAGCAAGATCTCCATTCAGACTTAATTATTCTATGTAATTTTTTTTCAACTAATTGAAGAATATTTATTTATTTATTTTTAGCAATATGTAAATGTTAAGTAATAGTTATATATTTAGTAATAGTTAAATATTTAGTAATATTTAATGACTTAGTAATATTCAAATATTTAGTATCTTTAAAATATTTACAACTATATGCATTTACACATATTTGAATAGTTACTTACATTAAATATTAACAATTATTTCAAGGAGGTAAAAATGGACGAATGTTTTTGTTTTAACCCAGTGACGAAATGGACGGTTACTGATATTGACTAAAAGTATATGTTTATTTTTTATTCCAAAATATTTAAATATTACTTGCACACCTATTATTATCAGTCTTGGGAGTCAAAGCTTCAATGCATCAACTAAAAGTTATGAAATTTTCATGTTGCAATTTAATAAAAAACCCAAAAAATGTCTAAATTAAGATTTTTCGATACCCAATCTTTTTTAAATTTCAAATTTTTTAAAAAAAAATCAGTTCCTTTCTTTATATTTTAAACTTTGATATTTTCACTAATACATACTTTACATATACTTTAATATTTTAAAAAATAAAATTTTAAATCACAAATATTTATAATGTTAACCAGCAAATACAATATGTCAATCCAATATGTCAGTTCTTAAAATTCCCTCACTTCATTCCCATTCTATCAATATTTTATTGGTTAAACTTTATGGTAATTTTTAACTGAAACTTCACCAAATTACGTTAAATATTTTATTTGTGAAGACATGATTCTATCTCTAGATTTTTATATCATAAGAGTGTGACATAGATAATAATTTCAATGTTCCAACTTGCCTCTTGATAAGTATGCTTTACACAGCAAATACAAAATAATTAACCATAAAAGAAATTAAAGTCGTTTATTTTGATTAAACTTAGTTGTAAGAGAACAAACACAACTAATATTATCATTTAAAAATTAAAGAGAAGAATTGCTTGCAGCTTTATATTTAACAATATTGTATGCAAAAACAATAAGAAAAATAAATTCCTCTTGAAATGACTTAATGAAATTTAAATTTTTAAACGATTTTTAATATCGGGGACAAAAATTTCCAGTACTGGAGTAAAAAGAGATTGGCAGATTAGAGAGAGAGAGAGAGACCCACAATCTTTTTCTTATAAATAGATATCCCTGATAATTTTAATAAGTAGGAAAAAAAAGTAGTAGTAAAAGTATAAATAAAAAAAGTAAAAGTATAAGTAGAGTCCTTAAAATTTTTTTCAAGCAAAATTGAAATTTTTTAAACGCAATTACAAATGTTTATATATAAAATAAAATTGGACAAATAAACTAAAAATTTAAATTAATTAAAGATATTTTGCTTTAAAGTTACTGGAAACTTTAATTTCAGATGCACTAAATATGATTTTAATTGCACTGAAAACTCAGCAAAATCACGATTTTTAAAACGCTATTGCAAATGTTTGTACATAAATTTAAATTGCATTTATAAATTAAAAATTCTATTTAATTAAAAACATTATGCGTAGAGTACGTAGAGACATTATTTTGAGACACACTAAAACTGATTTTACACGGAGAAAAACGTTTTTAGTAAATTTGCTGACTGTATGGTATTGAAATTTCTGGTAAAAGAGAACCATAATTCTGGCAATAATACCAAAACTACGGTATTTAAGTACGGTACCATTCATTTGGTAATTTTCCCTTTAATGTAGTAACGGTTTACGGAAAATTCTGATTTTAAAAATTGTACTTCTTATTATCACACATTTAAAACTACGAAACATTTAAACTCTAACTTCTTTTTCAGCACTGTACATATAAAACTAACCTTGATACTTGGATCTTCTCATTTTTTATTAATGTTACCTTTAAGTGTGTGCTAGATGATCAACACTATGCAGTCCCCTTAATGATTGAATTTTACAATTTTTGTTTCACACGAAAATCGAAAATTATCATAAAATAAATTTTGAACAAGAAATTTCATAATTTTACTTGTCTGAATCTGCAAAAATTCCATGAAAATGTTTCCATATAAATACAACCGTAAATGCAGTAATTAAAAAAAATTGTAAGAGTCACCGGAATTGCGTTTCAAACTTCAAAGTATTGATTCAATTTTATTACTTGTTACGGCATTTGTTATATCAAATTCTTTTTCCTACTACATAAAGGAAAAAGCATTCATAAAATTTTAAAGCTTTTTTGTGTTTGAAAAAATCGCTTTTTGGAACCAGGCAACAAGAGAATATAACGAATTCAGTGCCAGCAAATACCACGAACGTATGCACATTGTTGTCTCACATTAACAAAGCACGCAATACTTTATTTATAAACTCTTACTTTATAAACAACAATCAGTCAGTTTCAGTTTTGCTTGCTCATAAGTTAAACATAAACGAGGAGATATTATAAGCAATTAGAAAAATAAATGTTTAATTCTCTGAGACTAAGCTTTTTGAAAAACTATTGAATTCTACGCATCAAACAAATATTACAAATTTATAAACTTTAATACTGCTGTGGAAAACAATAGTTTCTGTCACTTATAATTTTGTAATTAAACGTCTTGATTAATTAAAAATTTTACTGTTTTTTAATATTTTCATTTTTGATATTTTCCTGAAGAATTTCTAATTTCAAATTTTGCACGAGTTAAAATATTCTAGCTCAAAATATTCTAACTTAACTAATTTATCTGTTCAATTTTAAAATTATTTTACTCTTTCATGCCTACAGTGTCGAAAATTCTTGATAATATTGCAATTAAAAGTACAGACATTCTGGGTACTTAATAACGTTAAATCCATTTTTACCGGAACATATTACGGAACAAAGAAATCTAGTATGCCATAATTTTTACAGTAATAAATACCGTACAACCATTGAATAACTTTAATTAAATAAATATTGCTGTTAAAAATACGGTATAATACTTTACGATAAAAACGGATTTTACAGTAAAATGGATTTTACAGTAAAATGGATTTTACAGTAAAATGGATTTTACGGATGATGCACCAAAGTGCTGGTAATTTATACCGTAATTTGATTGATTTTTTTAAAGGTGTAAAGTTGCTTTTAAACAATACAATTCTGATAAAATTTCCTTTTTACTTTAAATGATTTTTTTATTTGAACTGTAACTAAAAACGAAATGCCTTTCTAACAATTCAATAACATTTTAATGCTGCTTTTTCTTTTAACTATTGAGATTTTCTGTTCACTCTATCATTTAATAAAAAACATTGCGCTTTTGGAAAGGAATTAGTATCAACTAAATTGGTGTCTTCTTTTCACAAAAACATCAACATGTTATAGAACAAATTCGTAAGACAGGTAAAAAAAAAGTTATCTTACCATTTATCTCTATAATAGAAATGTCTATTATTGACATATGACTCATAATCTAATTTTCTTTTAAATTTAGTACTTCTGATAATACTTTTATGTTATTAAATGTAAAAAGTTCATTCAAGTTTAGAAAAAATTCCATTTTATTTCGTTATTTCTCTGTTGATAAATCTTTTTTTTAAGTTAGAATAGTTTAATAATCTTATTTAGGATATTTAATGCGTAACACTTCGATCTTAGTTACAGTAATAGTAAAAATATTAAAGACATCAAAATGTGCACACTAGCAGCAACAGTTTATGTGACATGCTTTACAAACATCATATACTATTTTGCAATACACATACCCACTTAGATTTCTAAGATATTGCACCAAATATTTCATACATTTTTAATTAAAAATGCCCAAGTTCTTTTGACGAAATTTAAATGCATTTCATATCATA
This sequence comes from Parasteatoda tepidariorum, assembly GCF_982258835.1. Taxonomy (NCBI): domain Eukaryota; kingdom Metazoa; phylum Arthropoda; class Arachnida; order Araneae; family Theridiidae; genus Parasteatoda; species Parasteatoda tepidariorum. Next base: position 63,281,326 of record NC_141760.1, on the reverse strand, counting down.
AAAACCAATTAATATTGACAACAAAGAAAAATTCCACAATGTACAAATATTTGCCATATTTTACGACTTCCATAATTTTGCCTCTTCCATTACAATAATGAAAACTTATATAAAAACTTGTATGAAATATTAAATTAAAAAATTAGTAATCTTATTGGTGCAATTAAGGCAAGTATTTTCCGGGATAGTTCCAAGAATAGAGGGCTTGCTTCCCAGTAAGACAATCTAAGTTTGAATCCTGATTATAGCTGGTTGATTTAAAAACTTTTCCGGCTCACACTGGTCATACTGTTAATGTAAAGTTTTGCAAGTGGAAAAGGAATAATAGGTTGGAATCCCCTTGTAATTACTCTAACTACGAGATATTTATGTTGTTTAACTCACTATGTAACGCAAATGCACTTCATTTTTATCAAAATTCCCCCTATGCAGACAAATTTGACTTAATGCTTTATCTTCACCGTAATAATTCCGAATCAAATTATAGTATAAAGTACCGTCACTTGGATGCATCAATTCGAAAATTCCATTTTTGCTGTAAAATATTATACTGTATTATTTATAGTAATATTTAATTCATTAGAGTTATTCAGTAATTATTACGATAATAACTGCGGTACATCAGATTTTTTCGTTCCGTAACATTTTCCGGTAAAAATTAATCTTACAGTAAAAAAAATCCAGTTCGTTTTATCGTAATTTGATCCAGAATTTTTTACCGTGCAAAATTATCTATGTCTTCTGAATTAGATTAAGGATTACAACTGATACGGGGTACGCAAAATGATAATGTCAAATCTAAAATTTATTTGCGTGCGAAGCCAGTTATAAAGTAAAATAAAAAATATTTAAGCACACCAGCTAAGGCAGACCCAGTATATACCTAAACTAAAAAGCAATGTAATTTATGAATTTTATTTCTATAATTTATTTACCTTATTTTCGTGTTTTGTTTTATAAACAGTCATTTATAAAACACAATACACAAAAAACAATACAATACACTTTTGTTCAAATAGTTTTGAATTGATGTTAATCATTAGTTTAGTTTTTAATCATTAGTTTGATGTTAATCAGTTTGGTGTCAATCATTCAAGTTTCTTCTAAGCATCAAATGAGTAGGGGAGAGTGGGGTCAATTGTAACATTTTTTACTTAACTATTTTTAACTAACAAAAAATCCAATATATTATTAGTATTAATTGACAGACGAGTAAAGTAGACTATCCTCTACTAGAAAAAATAATAAATACCTAATTTTAAATGTTATTATATTAGTTATTAACAATTTTTGACAGTCGAGCACTTGTTACAATTGTCCCCACTTACGGGGTCAATTGTAACAGTTCATAATTTCAACTAAAACATAGTTAATTATACATAGTATCATAGTTGTGATATATTTCTTTATTGATCAAAATAGTAGTGATATTTTAGGAGTAAAAATAATAATGAGCAGAGACCTAAAGGGTTAAGCTTTTAACTTTAAGGGGTTAAAAATTTTAATTTATGCTGTGAAAGGTGACAAATAAAATAATGCACATGTAACATAATATAAATGATATAGGAAACTATTGGTGGTTCTTAAAGACTTAAGTAATGGTTTGTAAACATAAGATTATTTATTTTCAGCTGTTACAATCGTCCCTTTACTTATTGTTACAATTGTCCCCAAGACGCCACTTCAGCTTCATTTGTTAAAAACAATGCTAGTTAATTAGCAAAACTAATCTTTTTTTTATTGAAATGTTAATTAAGGTGTCCACTTACATATTCGGTTACTAATTTTTATTTGTTTAAACAAAATTACTTTGTTACAGTATAATATTCTAATACCAAAAAAAGTACTTGCGTGGCGTGAAAATATCTTTTGTGATCTAACTCTTTCAAAAGTACATTAAAATGATTGCCATCAGGGGTGTACATGTAGATTTATTAAATACACCTTGTGCGCCACCTAGGAACCAAATATAGAACCCGACACTCGAAATTTTTGCTCTGTTACAATCGTACCCTGTTACAATTCACCCCACTCTCCCCTAATGTTCATGTTAATTCGAGAACTTTGGGAATTTTTTTAATATCTGAGAATTATCTTTTAAAAAACCAAGTACCACATTTGAGCTATTAAGAGCGGGGAAACTACACTGCATTTATTTGTCAGAAAAAAATAGTGGAATGAATTAGGTTATAAATCATCCATTAAAATTTGAAAGAAATCCGTTTAGAACTTCGATTATACTCCAAACATATGTCCATGATATGTGATCAAAGACAAGAAAAAACATTTCATACGATTTTAATATCCTTCGTAAAATAACATTCAATGTCAATCAAAACAACCTAGATATATTTTCATATCTTTCTCTCTAGCTACTATAAGCTTTCATATATTCGAAATCTTTCTGCAATTGTAATCAAAATTTTTTCTTTATCCAAAACATTTAATGTGTTAGATAACTATTAGTTCTTTAAATCAGAAGTTCTTAAACCACTTTTCGTAATGATATTAATGCAATGTTTTTGAAAAAAGAAATATATATAATAAATATGTTTGAAATTCCCTTCAAATCTTTGGTAATCCTTGCATTTTCAAATTCGTTGAAAATAAACCGAAAGTTGAATTGTTTGTTTATGAATAAATAAAGATTAAATTTTTTTATGATTTTAGATTGGAAAACAAAAATAAAGTATGCAAAAATTGCACGCTAATAAAACTAAGACAATGGTTGCAAAAGATGACGATGAAAAATAAGAAATGGTATTGAAAATGATTTTCCTAAAAGGACGAAAACACGTTCGCACACTTATTTTTAAGCTTATTGTTCTTTAATGCTTAAAAAATAATAAAAATCATCTAAGTATTGATTATAATTTTAAATTACTTGGTAAAGAAAATATTTCAAATTTTGCATTTCCTATTATGATATTTTTTTGTGTGCTTCCTATTTGGGTAGCTAAAAACCTCTTACTAATTCATTAATTATAAAAATATAATAATTTATTCCATGTTTCTAAGAGATACTCACTCAACATAAATGAAGCCAGAAAAAACGTTGATAAATTTTTAAAAAATATACTTTTAAAATGCACAAACATGTCTTGAAACATTTTAGAAACCTAAAATTATTTGTTCTTCTCTAAATGAAATTAAATCACACATGTTTTTCTGCAAATACGTTTCTAATATTTTAAAGTGCTGATATGATGTTTATAGTATAAAAAAGAGAGTGTAAGAAAAGCATAAGTAGAATAGTATAGTGCAAGAAAATAACACTTTCTAAGTTCTAAATGTTTTCGAAGTGTCGACAGCTTTTATATTCCAGTTGGTCAAGAAGGTACAGTCATTTGTATACTGCTGTTTTACTTTCTTTATCACTGCGTTGCGTCCCCATTATTTGCTCTAAAAATATGGTTCTCTATTTACTTTAAGCTTTTCATTCAGCAACATAGGAAGAAAATAAGATGGTGAAATATGTTTTCAAATTTTAAAACTGGAACCTATGAAAAACGTATAATAATTTTTAACACAATTTTTAACACACACCTTTCCTTTCCTATTTTTCCTATGTAGAAAATTACTGTACCCTCGAATGTTACGCTTTGTCATACATAACACAGCATATATATATATACTAGGAGGCTTCGCCCCCTGCTCGCTGGTGCTCACCAACCCCCGGAACTGCCTTCGCAGTTCATTTCGGATTGCTTCGCAATCCGATGCTCGCTTTACTCGCTCATTGGATACATTCTTAACGTCTAGCTTTTGTATACTTTTTTGAACACTGAAGTTCCGAAAACTTTTCACTGTAGCAAATTCTAAACCTGTGCATTTCAATATTAATTTGAAATTGCAAACAGTTCACATATTTTTTTTTAATCACACTATTTTAAATTTCAGTTGTTGAGAAAAGTAACTGTTGTAAGTTTTGTTTTAAAATCTTTCCCACCAGAGGGCTAAAACCATATGTTGTAAAACAATATGAAACAGTACTGAACGCCGGATGTAAAGCATCGGCTTCGATGAAGATAATTTTGTGAGAATGTTTTTGATAATTCGGTGAGAATTCCCCCGATTAGACATATGATGCTCACTACGTGCTCTTGCGCGCCGAAGCCTATCAATTAAAACGTATTAGCGTTTTATATAATATAGATTAGCCATATAATGCTCACTACATGCTCTTGCGCGCCGAAGCCTATCAATTAAAAATGAAAACTGTTGCCAACGCGAGAAAAGAAATATCATCAGTTTTATTGATACATACGTATTAGCGTTTTATATAATATAGATATTAAATATTCTTTGTGACAAATTGTTATTTATTGTTCCAATCTCATAAATCTTCTTCGCCATTTTAATTTAAAAGGTTTTCTTTTCACGTTCATTCTTAACATTTCTTCATTTACCTGTATTCTTTCTTAAAAATTATATGTAAATGTATTTAAAAATGCTTATTTAATTTTAAAAAATCAGTTTTTCAATCACAAAACCATAAATTTATGGACAGTCTCATATAAGCAATTTAAATATCTTAGTTACAAATTCGAGATTCGAACAATAGAATTCATGGTAGTAATTAAACGATAAAAATCAAGAAGAAAACAACGGTAAAAATCAAGAGCAATAAAAATCAAAAAGAATCAGTAGATAAAGTTTTTATAACAACTATTGAAAGTGTGCTTGATATTATATAAAGTGTGCATTGTATTATTCTTTAATTTAAATTACCCAATCACTCATGAATAAGTTTTAAAAAAATTAAGAGATTGATACAAATATCTATAAACTTATTCTCTTATCATCTAATGTCATAAAAACCTAACAGTATTGCACCAAAACTTCTTTGATTTTTTTTCTATAATACCCGTAGTGTAAAAGTTGGAACAAAAAGATATCCGTAGTTTTCCAATATTTTTGTAATCAAAATCAAGTTTAAACCCAATGAATATCATTTTCTAACATTGCGGCATCGAAAACATATTTAAAATAATGACCGCTTCTTGCCATGAAGCATTGTAAAGATATGTAAACGTTACGGGATTCCGTTTAAGCCGATTTAGATAGCATACTAGTCAATTATTTTCGTGTAAAATTGTTTTGATTGCTTCCCTATTTATCACGCTATCTTTTAACAAAAATTTCATGGAATAAAAGTTTGTTACGTAATCCATACTTTAATAGAAATCTTCTCCTATCTCCATTAACTGTTCTTAATCTTTTAACTGTAGTCTTACCCATAAACCTCAACACATGCTTAATGATAAAATCTAAAGAAATTTCGGTACAAATTACGTTTCATTTGTAAAATAATAAATTCCTATTAGTCAAAATTGCATAATTTATTTAAGTTTCAGAGTTTCTCACAAGCAGTTGCAATAATCATAAGAGAATTTTCAGCACATGAGCTATCCATTTATGTTGCAAAAGTGTTGCAGCGTTAGAGCGAATTAGCATATTAGTTAGTGATAACCATCAATTATGGTATTAAGTCAAATAGAACTATTTTTCACAGAAATTGCATTTAAATTACGTTACATTTTATTTCGCATAATAATAAATTCCTAATACCCAGAATTATGTAATTTAAGTCTAAGTTTCAGAGTTTTTCGCAAAAAGTTGCTATAAACGTAAGAAGACTCTTAGCATATGATAATAAGAGTGCTATTCATGAATGTTGCAAAAGTATATTCCACGATTGGGTCTAATTAACATATTAGTTAGTGATAGCCATTAATTAAGTTATTAAGTCAGATAAAACTATTTTAGCGGAAATTTCTGGACAATTACGTTACATTTTATTTTATATAATAATAGATTTCTAACAGCCAGAATTACTTAACTTATTTAAGTGTCAGAGTTTACAAAACAAACTAACTGTAAGTAGTGACAACCATTAATTAAGGTATTTAAGTCAGAGAAAAATATTTTCATGGAAAAAAAATTTGTATTCAATTATATTAAAAATTTTGTTCTAGTGAATCTAGTTCCGATAAATTAGTTATTAAACTAATTTACTGTTTTTACATTTTAAGTCTTTAGCAATCCATATCTAACCGACTCTAATGAAATATAGAATTTGCTTATTTCAAGATAATTGCATGCAAAAAAATACTTCTTAGAATTTAATTAAATAGCTTAACTTAATTTTTTCACAACATTTTACACAATTATATTTTTATTTTTACATTTTAAATTTTTAACTACCCATCTTTAACTAGCAGTTAAACATCTTAGAATTTTACTTTCATTTTTTTTAAAATATAAATTGAATTAACGAATAACATGTATAATTTTTTCACCATTTATTATTTTTAACTCTAAATTTATTTGGAATAACATTTTAATTCAACAATTTCAAAGGAAAAATGTTTTCGCAACTCTTACCATTATACATGTACTTTAATACAAAGAGAAATAAATAGCACATCTGTGAAGATTTGAATAGTTTTTCTTCAGAAAAGTTTACCTCAGACAGCCATGCTTGTGCCTTAACTCTTTATTTTTTTAGGTGCAATGATCCTCATAAAAAAAATTCTTTTCAGTTACTTCTATATTTTATGCATGTTTCTTCAAGGGAAAATTATTCACTTCAACAAGAGAATCATAAAAATTCTTTGAATCACGTACTAAGTTTTCATATGTATATCACGTTATTTTATATTTATGCTCATTTTTGTGGATGTTTTATTGAGATGTGTAGAATAGCGTATTTTTCTATTATTCATATTACTTTTGACGTATTTTAAACTACTCAATTAATATTTTACAAAAAAAGTGGTCTCAAAATTATCGGTCTTCGTATGATTAATTTAGCGTAGAATAATGACAAAAAATATAATATTTAATTAAAATAAGCTGCGTAAAAGAAAACAAAAAAATTCTACAGCTCTTCAATCTCCCCTATAAGCTTATGATGAAAAAATTTATCTATACAGCATTGCTTGGATACTATTCATTACAAATTTGATCATAATAGCAAGATCTTGATTAAGTAGTCTCAATTAAATAGTTTTAATATCTTAGTTAAAAATTCGAGATTTAAATAATAAAAATCTTTTTAAGCAAATAAGTGTCAAAAGGTGCAAATTTCGAAAAAATCACGGAGTGTGAAGCATTTTCTCACTATATTCTTATTAAAAACAATACAATAAAATTTTCCTTCTTTCTATTAAAAATGTTGACTGGTTTCTTTTTCTTCTTTTTCTTTGTAAATGAATGTAGTTTTGTAATTAAATGTAACTAGCTTTTCAATATGTTTGAAATGAAATAAAATAATTAATGATAATAATTAGCAGTAAGCAAGTTATAAGAAATATGGGAAAAATAATCTTATGTCCTATAATCTCAAACTGTTGGTTTATGTTCAAACAATTTTAGTCACAGTCAAGACATAAAATTTAATACAGTAGAAAAGGTTTAAAAACAACAAATTGAATACTAAGTATTAAATACAAATTGAACATTAAGTAAAAATAAAATCTTATAAAATATATTAAGCGCGAGAAAACAAACTGAAATTCAATATCAAAAGTAGAATATGGCATTTTTCTACTTTACTTCGTTCATAAAGTTTGGGGCAAAACTTTGGTTACGCAACATTGAATAATTTATTACTTGGTAAAGAATATAGCCCTTGAATTGGACGGGCCGACTTATAATTTTTTTTGGAGCAAAGAGCTAACATAAGCACATAACATAACTAATACTAGCATAACGTTAACTTGCGAGCTTGTTTGCTCCAATATTGCTTGATAGGTCAGCTCTGATAGTATAGGAGCCTTAGTAAAGAATAATTCTCTTTCATTAGAAAAATTGTGGTATTATTGCGTAATACAGAGTAACACAAAGCTGTTTGACAGAAAGAGTATTATCCTTATTTTCCCTTTTTAATATTTTTAGATTTCTCAAAACACATTACATATAATTGTCTTTAACTCTGTAATGTGACTTATTTGCGTAATTTTGAAATAATCACGTTATTAAACCAAAATATTCTATCAGAAAAATAATTTTAGTTTTATAATAAACATATTAGAAACATTATAAATCCGATGTTTTTAAAAATAATTATATTTTTATAGTATTAATTTGAGTTAGATAGATATGAGGCTTCAGCGCAGGGGAATTTAATGTTACGGGAAATATGTTAAGGGTCATCAAAAAAATTTAAAAATATATAACATCACCTTTTCAGTATTTGGAATTAGTTATATAGTTATGCAGCCATGAAAATCGATTTTAAAGCAACTTTCAGGGAGTTAAACATAATTAAAAAGTTTTAAAATATGCAACATTATTTTTTTGTTATTTGAAATTAGTGATATAGTCTTACAGCAATGAAAGTCAATTTTAAGGGAACTATTAAAAATTTAAGAATAATTAGGAAGGTTTTAAAATATATAACATCATCTTTTAGAATTTGTAATTAGAGATATGGTCATACAACAATGAACATCTATTTTAAAAAAATTATGCTACCTATTTTCAAACTTCCCTAATTATTCTTAATTTTTTTTTGGTATTTGGAATTCGTGATATTGTCGTACAATAATGAAGCAAGATTTTTAAGGGAAAATAGATTTTCATGAAAATGTATAATCAAAATGTAATTGAAGTAAGGTCAAATATTAAAAAGGGATCATGCATAAAAAATACCAATTTTCAACAACTTCTGTAAACTTTGAGGGCAAATATCTTTATAACCAGAATAAAGTACGCACAATATCATTTTTGCAAACTGACTCTACAGTTTTATCTTTATTTAACAAACATGTGTTTAAAATTTATAATTATTGAAACTGTGAGTTAGTCAACGTAAAAGATATAACTTTTCATCCAACGTCAAATATTTTTATAACACGAAAAAATTGACAAGAATATTTTTATCTCAAATTTTATACATAAAAAACAATAGTTTTTATCAACTGTTCCATAAACGTAATAATTTATTTGCTTTGTGTATTTTTATAACTAAAAAGTAATTCAAGTACATTTAGGTAGTGTAAAATTGCCATGAATAAAAAAAAACAAATTTCAGCTAATATTGCAAAATTTGATGCCTAATAACTTATTATATTTGACATAAAATATTTAGATTGTATAAAATGCTCTTATATCAAATACCTAGTAAGTAAACTTTTTTTTCCTTTTTCATAAATTTATAATTGATGTACATTAAGCATATACATTAAGCAATTAACAATGCATTAAGCGTAATTCATATTTTTAAGTTCAAATTATCTGCTTTTGGATTCAGAAACTTTACTTACATTAATTTCAATTAAATCATATTTTATTAAAGCGAACTCCACGGAGGAAGTTTGCATTATTAATTATCTCAAATATGCTTGATTTAAAAAAAAAATTTAATTCAAACTACATCAAAGTTTTAAGCATGTGTAGAGTAATTTTTCATTATAAATTTAAATAAATTGCTAGTACATAAAAATCAAATTTGCGTTAACTACTGAAAAAAAAATTTTTTACTAGCTATAATAAGTGATTAAAATTATTTATCTTCTTTATGTTTAAGTAAACTAGAATAATGCATACCATAATAATGCTTGTTGTGGATAAAGAAAAACTTTATCCACAACATTATTAATTATCTTAGTTATTAATTTATTATTATTAGTTATTATTAATTTATTATTAATTTATTATTATTAGTTATTTATGAATTGTTAATTTATCTTAGTTTTAACGTTTTATAAAATTTAGATTAAAAATTCGTATATTTTAAAGAATTATGAAGACAATGGAAGAGTTTGAAAAGCGTTAAATTGTACAAATGGAATTTTTTTACGAATGGAGAATTTTTAAAAATAAATTAAGTTCAAAGACTCACAAGCAGTGACTTTAAGAATAATGAAGAATTGTTTTCAACTCTGTAAGAATTTTTTTAATAAGCACATTTTGTGACAAACACTTTGTTAAAAATGACTTAATAGAAATTTATTTTAAACAAGCAAAAATTTTTCGTTAATTATCATTATCTTTGATAAACAATTCTTGTGTTCCTAATAAATGAAACATAGAACCAAGAATAATATATATTTAGAATATTTTTAAGCTCTTCGTTCAGTACATTAATCTCTTTGCATTCTCTGTTTTTTCGAGTTACTTTTTTCGAAATAGTGTAGAAAGAATATTTATGAATTCAACAAATCCATTTATTTAGAAGGTTGTCAGAATTACCGCAATGGATTGTTAGTTCTATAACAACTTGAAATTATTCAAATCATAATATATTTTTATTTAAAACCCACTAACGGTTCTGCATGTAAAAAGTCGTATTTTAACCTATAGTCTCTTCGTCATTTCAAAACCGGTTTTTCCATGTTAATAGATAGGGGAATAATGCATAGGGGAGGAACAGTCTCTCAATTTTACCCAATTGCTAAACCGCCAGTGGGTTAAAATCATGAACACCGCCTGCCACAAATCCAAAATATTCAGAATTTTGCAGTCCTATTTTTAAAAAAATTTCTTTTCATCAAAATAAAAGTGAGTTTCATATCGTTAATAATTAGATATAATTTAACAAAAACATTATATTGTTGACTTCATTTCTTTTAAAGCTTGAATAAATTCTGAATTCTGATAATTCTGAAAATTATTTCAGAAATTGAGAGAAAAGTTTTTAAAATATACAATTTGATAAAAAAAAATGCTTCCTGAAAAGGAAATTTCTTAAATCTGGCTTTAACATCGATTTTAAATTATTGATTTGAATTATTTTAGCATTTGAATAGTTTATGCTAAACATTTATATGTATTTTTTTCTAAATTCACTTATACTACTAAAAATTTTAATTAATTTAATTAATTTCGATACTAAAAACTCCGTAAAACGTATCAGTTGTAAACTCATTTTAAAAGTTACAATTTTATTATACTAGATAAACTTCCTTGATTTTCATGTAATAAATATTAAATACCTGCTTGGACATAAGTTTTTGTTGTCCTTTTCCCTTGAAATGTAAATTGGAAATAATAAACAAAAAATATGCAATGATGATTTCAAATTTATGAGTGGCTTTTCATTAGAGGAGGTAACAACATTTTTTTTAAATTTCAATGAATACCAATATAATAATGAGAAATAATTTTCTTAATTTTCACAAAACGTAATAAATATGTTTTCAAATATGAACAGAACTATTTCATCTTTTCAACTCAAACATTTCTTAAAAGTTAATTGTCGCATTAAGTACTATTGATGTTATTATTTTAATTAAATGGTAAAACTGTTTAACATCAACTCTTATTTAAACATGTAAGAATGCATTTTATATGGGATTGTGCATAATATCTCTAATTATTATTTCAAAATTTCTCTAATAATCTGCAAAAAACATTTGTAATATATCTATTTGAAAATTATTTTCTTTCATTTAATTTAATTTTATTTTTTAGTTATTTTATTTTACTTTACTTTATTTTATTTAGTTTTATTTTATTATTAAAAATAATTCCTGTTTTACACCACCCCATATTAATACACTTAAAAATGAATAAAACTATTACTGTTAAATCTCAATAAATATAATGATATTTTTTGTTAACTTTCTAGTATTTAAAATACATTAAAAATTTCCCACTTATGTTTATTTTTTTATTTATTTATTATATATTTTGACATTTATAATAATTTTCTATGGAGCATACATTAAATGAACCAGTTTGTTCTAGTGACAATTTGAAAACACCCTGTGCTTAAATAAGTTTTTAATAAATTTTTTTGTTGATTTTCTATAAGAAATTACATTTAGTTTAAAATTATCTAGAATATGGGCTGTAATAATACAATACAGCTTTTTTTAATTCATTTACTAAAAAAAAACTATTTTTGGAGCACATATACAAAAATACAAACTTATCAAAAAATTATATGAACTTTGGAAACGAAACATAAATATTTTACTTTCAAAATTTAAAATTTGAAATAGTATAGTAAATGCGAAAACATAACCATTTGTAAGGTGGAACTTTTGTAAATAAAATAAATAATTTCATTGATAAAATAATACTAAGCATCAGAACAGACACGAAAAGTATAATGCATTTTTCGTTCAAACTAAAATAAATATATCCTACTTGATTATGATATTCTTCTGAGTTATTATCTTAATAAATGCTTGACAGTACAATCTTCAATTTAGCAAAACTAAAGTTAGAGGTAATCGGTTAAAGTTATCGAACAAACACAAGAATGTTATACTATGTACTACTTTTGTATTAAACCTATGAAAGTAGAATGCTAGTATATAAAAAGAGCTACAGTTCTAAACCACTGCAGCATTTTAAGAATCATTTTGTTGTTTTAGAAACCAGTCCAATCAACCAGTTTGTTCCAGAAACAAGCTGAAATCCCCATGTTTTTAAATTAAATTTATTTATTTATGTATTTTATTTTTATTTCATTATTTTATTTTATTTTATTTTATTTTATTTTATTTTATTTTATTTTATTTTATTTTTATTTTTATTTTTATTTTTATTTTATTTCATTTTATTTTATTTTATTTTTATTTTTACATTTATTTTATTTTTATATTTATTTTATTTTTATATTTATTTTATTTTTATATTTATTTTATTTTTATATTTATTTTATTTTTATATTTATTTTATTTTTATATTTATTTTATTTTTATTTTATTTTATTATAATTTTTTATTTACTTAGGCAATTTCTGCTTAAAATTATATTAACAATGCGCTGAATTAATATAATACGTAGTTGCTTTTTTTTATTCATTCCAAAAAAAACTATTTTTAACGGACATATACGCAAATACAAATCTTTCAAAAAATTACATGAACCTTGAAAACAAAACATAAATATTTTAGTTGCAAAATGCAAAATTAAAAATGCTACAGCAAATACAAAAATATATCCACTTCGTTGCGTGGAACTTTTACAAGTAAAATAAGCCATTTAATTTATAAAATGGTATAAAACATCGGAACAAACAAGGCAACTAATGCTAATTTTGTTTAAATTGAAATAAACATATCTTACTTGATCATGATATTCTTCAGAATTATTATCTTAATCAATGCTTGACAATGCAATCTTCAATTTAACAAAACCAATGTTAAAGAGGATCTATTAAAGTTATGGAACAAACACAAGAATGTTATACTTTGTAGTATCTTTGTATTGAACCAGTGAAAGTAAAGTACTAGTATACAAGAAGAGCTACAGTTCTAAAACCACTGCCGCTCTTTTAGAATCATTTAGTTGACAGCGCCACACGCGAACTACATCCATTTGTTGCGCTCTTTCTAAGCCCCACCCCCTGCGAAATGTGCGCCTGTGTAGAAGTTTTCCCTAAAAGACAGTTTGTGCTTTCTTTTAATAAAATGATGAATATTCACTTGTAAGAAGATAGTTTTCAGGTAATATGTCATCTTGCCAATAAAACTATTAGCTGAATTCTGAAATTTATGATCAGAAGCTGAGCTTGTATAATATAAAATATAAACGGTACACTAAAGCATTAATTTTAGATGAATTAGTATTTTAAGGAGTAAAATCGTCTAATGTCTTTACTTTACCGAACTTTTAATGTCATTATTTTATAGTTATCTTAATTATATGGTTATTCGAGAAATATTTTTAAAAACATTTTAGATAACACAAGATTTTTTTTAAAAAAGAATTAGAGATGCTATGATAGGTTAGGAATAGGAGATAGGTTATGAAAAAGGTGATATAAAATTCATTGATAAATTGAGTCAGCAATGCGTAAAATGTGGAAAATGACCACAGTCTGACGCAAATCACGCTGACAAAAAATTTCTGTTGTATTCATGCAAATAATTAATATTGCCTAATTCATATGTGGGGATTTTAAATCTGAAAATAGTTTTGCACCTAACGCTACAGATTTTTTTTAAAAAAGACATTTTTAAACTATTTTTTGTCTAAAAATATGCGTGTTTCAAAACGTTATATATGACAGGAAGTTGCGTAAATGTTGCGTAAAACTTCTAGCACATTATCAGGATTAAAACTACATAGAAACCCATGCCCAGAAACGTTGTCATACGCGGTTTTGAGGCACTTCCTCAATTGCGACCTTTTCAGAAACACACAAAGAAACAATTCTTAATAGAAAAGCACCTCTAGAGGCGTATTTTATTTTAGGAGATATTTCAGGACATGAGTTTTATTCTTGATGATGAGTCCTAACTCCAGTAGAAGTTTGTTGCAACATTTATGCTTCACCCTGTTATATGAAAACGTTCTTAAACTTGACATTTTCGACGAGAAATAGACTAAAAATGCCATTTAAAAAATTTGAAGTTTGGAGGGAAAAAAACCGATTGCAGATTTGAAATCAGTGACATACAAAAACATCTGATGCATTAGAAAACAAACAAAAAAATGTTTCCCGGGGTCATCATAAGTAGTTTTTGATCGCTTGGTCAAAGGACTGGGTTACAGATTTGGAAATGCCTCGTTCATTATCAAATTTATAGTAGTTAAATAATTAAAGAAAATCTTACAATAATCTAATTTAAAAGTAAAATGAGATTTAAAAAAACATATAACATTCATCACATTTATCTCAAATATATCACTTAGCTGAACTTGTTATATAAAATATAAACGAAACACCAAAGCATTATATGAAGTAAATTCATAAGTAAAATCGCTTAATGACTTTATTTTACTAAATATTTAATACAATTTTTTATAGTACTTTTAATACCATTATTTTTTATTATACCATTATTTCATTGCCTTATAGTATAATGTTCAGAAACTACTAAAGTTCCAAATGGTGAGCATTTCTTATTTTTGGAACTTCTTATCGATTAAATTTCTTGGGTTTGGTTGTTTACTCGTATTACTTAATTTTTAAGATTTATATATATTTTAAAATTTAAATTAGAATAATTTGATCCCTATAAATTTCTTTATTATTTTATAGTTTTCTTCTTAATTTTAAAATCATACGAAACTTTATTTCTATATGGTTTAAAGATTGCTTAGTTGGCAAAATGTAAATAATAAAAATCCTAAAAAATGCATTTTGAAAATAGTTTATGGGACAAAAACAGCAGCTAACTTTCACTATAATCTGCTTCATACTTACCTCATATGAATGTATCTTAAGAAAAACAGTTTTATTAAACTTGTCTACTTTTTAATTAAATACTCTTTTTTCTTTATTTACCCTCAAACAGTAAGTAATAAGGCAATGGGTATTTAACAGTAAAAATACTAATCCGGGTGTATAAAATACTAGCTTATACCCCAAAAATTAGGTATAATAATGAAATAATGAGAAGAGATTAAAACAATACAGCAGAAGATTAACATACTTGACCAATAAGGCCCAATTACACCAAGCATTGAGGAAAACTGAGTGTGTTTTGTCACTGAGAAAGCTAAATTATGGAACCAAAATTTTAGTATGTCTCTTTTGTTGCATTATGTGTACTTCACTCATATTTTTTAGCTTTAATCAGCAGCTTATGATGTTTTAAATGTAACCAAAATGACATGTTTTATAATGAATAAATGTAATATTTTAATGTTTTGCATATTAAACCTTTAAAAGCAGTTTTCCTGTTTAACACTTTAAACCATTAAGAGAACAAGTTTGTCCACTTCTTTAGTGTAATCGTTTCATCATTTATGAAAACCAATTAATTTATGTTTGTAGGACATTAATACCTGGAAAAAATAATAACTAGATGTAACAAAGTATGCAGAGTTCTTAGTTATTAACATTGCTAATTTTATGACATCCACTACTTACATTTTTTTTAGTCATAAATAATGGCTCTGCGTCATTAAATTTTAATCTTTTTGGTAATTTTTTTCCATCCTTCTTTAAATTTTAAATCTCCTTTGAGAAACTCCTTGAGAAAGTATGTTTATATTTAAAAATAGGCATATAACGTGAATTTTTAACGAGAGGAAAAGACATTTCATAAATATATATACATATAAATATATATATATATATATATATATATATATATATATATATATATATATATATATATATATATATATATATATATATATATATATATATATATATATATATATATATATATATATATATATATATATATATATATATATATATATATATATATATATATATATATATATATATATATATATATATATATATATATATATATATATATATATATATATATATATATATATATATATATATATATATATATATATATATATATATATATATATATATATATATATATATATATATATATATATATATATATATATTCAAAAATTTAATAAAGAGGGAATTATTAAGTTATACGATTATATCCGAAAAAAGTGCTTTCTAATATTTAATAAATACAGTCAAAGCAAAATAAACCAATACAATGAAGAGAGCATGACAATACAAAAATCCAAGTGGGAAAAGAAATAAAACACAAAAAAGAACATATAAAGAGAGAAAGGCGCCATGTACTTGCGATCCTTCTCTAAATTATCAGATTACAAAATATGTATATAAGTATGTACGAATGTAAGAAAAAAAAACTCCACAAAAAAAAACAATTTAATTTATTATTAAAATGCTTTCAATTAAAACTCTTCTCTGATTCTCTTGAGAAATGTTATGTACAGTTATCGTCTTTTATTGTGATGAACTTTTAATTAAAAACATATTTGTTATTCTTGTTCTTAAAATGAAATTTCATTGTGGCATTTGGATCTGTACAAAATATTAAATAATGAAGTTTGAAGTTTCATTTAAACTGTTAAATTTATTCGTAACCGCTTTTGTTACTGAAATAGCATAGATTTTTATTTCAGGTCATTCAAATTTTGGATCTGTAAATTTAAATTACTTTAAAGAATAAAAAGAGAAGATATTTTAAAGAAAATTAATATGCAACAGCATTCCGTGTAACACACAAATTGCTTTTCGTTTCTAAAACTTTTATACTATTTTCACTCTCTACAGTAAAAACATGTTGCAGTGGAACCTGCCAAGTTGACCACCCTTGTAAGTTGACCATCTGCATAAGTTAACCTCAGTTATCAAGAACGGAATTTTTCCTATATAATATAAAGAAGCAAAACCTTTGTAACTTGACCACCGGTCTATCTTGTATGTTGACCACTGAAATAAGTCAATTTAGCCTAGGAGTATTATGAAATTCTATTCTAAAACCCTTATAAGTTGACCAGAAAAAAATTCTGAAAATTTTCTGTCATTTTGCAATATATGTTAAAATTTCGTTTGCTTGGTGAAATAGCATAAAAAGCTAATCTAAACCCTTCTGTGAGTTGACCATCTTGGGAAACTGCAGGGGGTCAGCTTTTGACCATTTCTTTCGTTCAAAACATTGGGGTGATGTAAAGTCTAAACAGCAGCCCCAAGCAACAATGAGGGAATATTTTTGTAACAAATAGGTTTGTAAGTGTAGTAGTGATAACAATAAATTTTAAAGTGTTCAAATATTTTTGTTTTGTTAAAGTTTTCAAATTACATGTTTTCGGGTTCTGATATTTTAAGAAATTATTTTTATTAAACACTTCACATGCATAACTAACGAAATAATTTTTTTTAAAAAAAGTTAGTTAAATATTAGAATTACATGTAACAAATTGTAGCCCATTCAGGTTTAAGCACATTTCTTAAGCTATTTGCTAAATAAAATTTTTAAGTCAAGTAAAAAATTTTTTTAAATATATAGCAACATGATATAGGAAGCGAAAAAGTAAACAATGACCCACCCCTCTATAAGTTGATCACTTGTCTAAGTTGACCACTAAATCAATGCACCATAAATGGTCAACTTACACAAATTTTACTGTATATGTATAATACGTTTATGTATACGGTTATGTACAGTCCGCAAAAAAAAAAAAACGAATCACCCTGAATAACTTTCGTTCTAATGATCGGATTTTCACGAACTAAGTGTCAATCTTAATGGTTCCTGGGGGTGACCTCAAATATGCTAATTAATTAGTGCTAACTGTTAATTAAGTTACGAAATCAGACACAAAAACGTACTTTCTCTGAATAAACATGCATTTTTTTTTACATATTTGGATTTCTTATCTTCAAAATATAGGGGGTAGCCGCAATCTGGGAAATGTGGTCTCCATAGTTTGGTCAGGAGAGCGATTCAAAGTTCGTACCCCTTAATGTTAATTTTGCTTTTTGCGTTTTCAGTCATATTTTCAAAACTAATGAAGCAATTCAAAAAAAATTGCACCCACTCATAAAACTCATTTACCCAAAGATAATTTCATGCAAAAAATAATTTTTAATGATTATTTATTATTTTTTATTATTTAATTAAAGTGAGGATGAAAAAATATTGAATTATAAGGTATGAATTTTTTTATACCATATTAATCTACATATTTTTCAATTGAAAAATCTAAAGTTTCAACTGTTTTTATTTATTAGAAGCTGAGAAAAATTAAAATTAATTACTTTTAAAAAAATAATTTGGCGACAATAAGGAAATAACTAATTGGGGCGATTAATATTAAAATGTGATAAACTTGCGAGGAACTTGACTTCGCGCGCGTAGCGTAAAATTTCATTCATATTTTTTTCGCTAATAATCGTTTGCTAATCTTTTTATCTTTATTTCTTTCACACTATAAAATACGATGTTTCTTTTTTAGTCATTTAATAATTTATTTGCAATTTAGTAAAGAATTTTGAATAAAAAACACTTTATTCAACAAATGTCTAGTTTTAAAAAAGCGTGCTTCTGATAGAATACATCAGATTGTGCTTATTTAATGTGATTATTATTTTTTTTTATTTTGTTTTTCAATAACTGATACAATTTCAATAATATACATACGTATGCATAGATTTGGAATAATATATTTATCAATTTCTTGAATATATATTTTATAAATATTAATAAAAATACGTAGTCAACATTTTTAAACATCTCTCACAACATCGCAAATTTCTCAACATCTTATAGGGTAAACTAAACAATGAAGGAACACTTAAGCTTAGATTGCCTTTAAAAAAAAATCATAAAAATTTCAAAATTTGTAATTTTAGCTAAATGATGGTGTCGACATATTTGTTATTAAATGCAAATTATGTAAAAAAAAGTTAGATAACTTACATAATATTGTTTTAAGCATTTGGTGGTTTAAATAATAAGTAGTAAGATGACCAAGTGAAGGAACACTTCTTACTAGTGAATAAACACTAAATTTTCCAATGAATGAACACTTAATTTTGAGAATGTTTGATGCTCGTTAGGAATCCATAGGCCACACAAATGTCTAAAAACAAGATTTTTTTTGGAATTACGACATATAACCATAGTTAATGTGGAAAATATTACTTTTTTTCAGTCATGGAATGGAAAGTAAAATATGTTTGAATACATAATTTTAAAAAAATGTTTTTCATTTTTTTCTCACAGTTTAATAGTCCGTTCTAAATTATGAATGTTTATCATTGTGTAATCCGATGATGTTTTTATTATTATTATAATTCGATTATTTTTTTGTTTACTCTTTCCCCCATATTTTTTAAGCTTTTTTTAAAATCTTTTTAAGTATTTTTTTTTCTCTTCGTCATGAGTAATTTATTTCTTTTTCTTTTGATTTAACCTTCCTCTTTTTTCCAAATTTTTGGCCAATGTAAATGTATCTTCGAAAATTTCTTTTGATTTTCCAGTTCCATTTCCAGAATTCCTCACTTTATATTAAATGAGAAAAAGGAGTTTCGAAGTTTGAGTAAAACCCATCTCTCATTGACTTATATCTAGTAGTTACTTATGAAACAAATTGTTTTTGCAACTAACAATGCCTCAAGAGGACTTATCTCAAAATCAGTTTTCAAGATACTTTCATTATTAATGTTAGTTGTCTCAGCTTCAGAGCCAAAATTTGATTATACAATTGTTCTTTTTGAAATAAATTCTTCAATATTGAGAAAAGCACAGGCTATTGGATATTTGGGAGATTAAACTTTTCTGTCAATGTTCCTTATCCTTTAAAAATTTGCAACATAACTTGTGAGATTTCCTTCTCAAGCTTCTTTAGAAATAGCGCATCGTTACTCTCGAAGCATGTGTTTTGTTGATAAGTTGTCTTGCTCATTAACTCTTGGTGTCTGTTTTGCATGCATTTGTTACAGTCAACGTTTTCTACATCGAATGGAAAAATATCGCATTTCATAAAAGCATTTTAACTTCATCAGTTGATGCCTCAAATCTTATTTAAGAATTGATGTAAAATTTTCTAGACATATTGTTTTACAATTCTTTTGTTTTCAAGATCTAACGAGAGATTTCCTTGAATTAGGTAGAAAACTAAGCCAGAAAATTTGTTTTGAGGAACAAAACTTGATCAGTTTCAAATTGATATGAGATTTATACCTATCCAGAAGAAGCAAAATATGGAATTTGATTGCATTTTTAATTAGCCATGGGTAGAAACATTTGCAATATATTTGTAAAATGTTGCTGCGGTCATCGTTTCATTTCATGAATAGCTTTTTCCAATGAAATATGTAGCAGGGACTGATTCTGTAATATCTCAACGAATTCTTCTGTAAGGAAAAACTACCAATGGAGGTACTTTTTCTTTCCTAGGTACTTTAGAATATAAATCCTTATAATTTTTAAGGCCGAAGATTTTTCCCGTTTAAGGGCAGTATTCAACTCTTGTTTTATTCGCATTGTAAATGCAATCACTTTATAAAAGGATGCCAGGGCTACTTCCCGCTTAAAGATTCTTCTGAAGTTCTTAAAACCAGTATTTCGAATATTATTCTCTAAGGGAAGTTTTGCCTTTTGAAAATATCTTCGCATTGCACTGAGTCATTGGTGGATGTCGCCTTAAAAAAACTTCACCCATTTTTCACCTAGATAATTGTCCTTAAATGGATTTTTCCTACCAGTTCCCGTTAGGACATTAAAGACGGCAATAAGATAATAATTTAGCTAATTATTGGCACAAAATCCTGCAAAGAAATTTTCCATTCAAGCTTTTATCATTATATTTAGTTGTTATATTTAGTTAATAAACATAGTTTATTAAGGTGTCTAAGGTATGATGTAATAACTAATCACTACATTTATAAAGATAAATAATTAATTAATTATTATTATAATTCTTTAAATAAATTTAGCAATTAAATTTGCATATTTAAATGTAATTGTTACAGGAATTATTCATACAACATTTAACTAAATTTTAGGAGTCCTCTATGTCGCTGAACTACTAATTATCCATGTGAAATCATATTTCACACACACTATTCATTCACTGGGAAATCTATTCTCAGTGAAGGAACATGCCTGTTCCTTCACTGGTTAGAAGTTGTTTTTTTAATTTCTAACATAATTTTGATTTATAATATGACAAAAGGTACAAGAAATTTAAAATTTTTCTTTTATTTTCATTAACTTGAAAAAATCCCAATAAAGGAACACTTGTTTATTCATTGGTTTTTCATCGTTTGGTAATCCAGTTAATAAGCACCCCCTAATCTCAGTACCTGCTTATGTTATAATGCTTGAAATAAATAAAACGTAACTTCAATAACCATATTTTGAACAACTTTTTCACAATGAGAAAAAAAGCATTATTATATGCAATTAATTTTCTTTATACGGATAACTAGCACCACTGACCTTATAATTGTGTCAAAGAAACAAGGCGTTGAGCAGATACTAACAAATTCAAAACTTTTTCCAGAGAAGACTCTAAGACCAGGTAACTCAATGCATTGTTAGATAACTTCCTATTGTTAGGTAGTAAGCTACTGTTACCAATCAATCTAAATTAAAACGTTTAAAATCTTATTTTAAAAAAATATCTATGAAATGTTCCTTCACTGGGGTGTGTTCCATCACTGGTTGGCTTACCTTATATCGCCTTAATCTTAATAGAAATTTCTGGAAGTGTTTCACAAATGTTTCGCAGAACTATTTTACCAGTTATTTAAGTAAATTTTGACATTTTTAAGAATCTTATTCTTTACCCTTTTACGTTTATTATTTCTTTATTAATATACTAATCAATTTTTTTAGTTCTTTAACTTAGGTTTTCTTTAAAGTAAAGTTCCTTTCTAAATTATAGTCAAGTTTTCTTAAAAAGAATTATTGTCTGCTAGCTAAGAATAAAACCTTGTTAAGAAATTAAAAACATTCCGCTGTTTAAAATTATTTAATGCAAAACAGCTGATTATTTACTAAGCATACTATTTTTTTTGAAGAAAGAGTATAAATTATTAATTGTCTTTTTTTTTGTTGTTTCTTTTGACTTCAACATAGATTATCTAAAATAGTTTTGATGTTTTATAAGTCACTACAAAGAGTTTAAAGATACAGAACATAAAAAGCTGTCGAATACGCAGCCAAATTTTTAGGCGTCTTAAAATATCTCATTATCTTAAATGTCGTCCTAACATCCTAGTTGTGAAATTAAATTTTTAATTATCTGATCACGCGTGATTCCCTAATTATTTCATTACATCTTTTACTCTTTCTTTATGATACCAAGTAGATTTTTTTCCTGATAATATACTAAACTATTTTGTTTATTTTTTTTACTTTAGCATGATTCCCAATATATTATTGTAGTATAATTTGTTATCAGGAAAATGCCTTATTTTGTTAAGTAGGAAATACTAAAAATTGAAATTTGTAAGAAGGTTCCGAAGCCGTGCCAATTTTAGAGTCATCTGATTTTAAAAAATTGCTATAAAAAATACGCAATTTCCGAACTTATTTTAATAAAAAAATAAATAAAAGAAACCATGGCAAGAAGGCTAACATACTTTTTACAGAAACTGTGAAAACTAATTTTTCCTATATTTCGTCAAAAGAGGTCCTTGATATTGCTCCAAGGGACCTACTCAATAATTTCGCTATTTTCAGAATGAAATCTGTTTGATCGAGACATATTATTCCTTGAAAACTAAAACGAGGAAAAAATTAGCTTTTATTATTTATCTAAGCTTATTCCATTTATTTAATGAAAGCAGTATTAAGGTTAAGAATATGCGATGGAAGCCCCGTTTACTATTATACTACAAATGCATTAAATCATATAGCTTGAATAATTTATTTTAAGCAAATTATTTAATAATTTTAAGCAAATAAGGGTGTAAAAATAAACTCGATCAAAATACTCCGAAAGCATACCCTAAAATATATATAGAATAAACTTTGGCATCGATACATAAAAAATACCTTTTCAAAACTTATTTTAATATCGAGTGAAATAATTTAATATGTTGTGTAACTAGATGGATAATCCCAAGAAACATGAAAACTTCATTGCTTTAAAAAAATAATAGATGATAATAAAAGTAGACATGTTTTGAGAGTCCAATAATGAAAGTCACAAGTTATTCAACACAACAAGCCTGACAAGTCTTGAGAATGGGCGATTATATTTGAACGCTCGAAACATGTCGACTTTTACTTCCCTCTTCATATGTTTTGAAGCCAGTTGAGCTTTTATCGTCAATTATACTGTTTTACATTTGGGTCTTGATCATTATTTTGATAAGGATTTTACACTCGTTAAAGTAAACATATGCATTTTAATATTTTAACAGGATTCATGTGGTCTTAAAAAACGTAAGAGCATCAATATTGTAAAAGTTATATTTAACTAAAAAATTAAAATTTTGACACCGGATATTTTGAGTTAATGAAATAAAATATTTTATCTTTTAAGTTTTTGGGCCCCATTTCAGTAACTTAAAGATCTTACTAGCTCTGTTTAAAAGCAGAGTATCAGATATATATAAGAAAACATAAATAATCATAGTAGCAGTATTTGGTGGTAAATGTAGCTTATCGTAATTGAAGAATATGCTGTGCGACATTGTATGGTGAATTTGCGAACGTAAGTTTCAGAATGCATCGAAACACGAGGATGCTATTTGCTAATCATCTTTATCCAAAGAAAACCATGTAACCTAAATATCTAGCAGAATGAATCGATTTTATAAACAACGAATCATACAATATGCAGCATATTATTTCAATATCTTATTCTTAAACAAAACATATTTCAATGTCTTTAAAATGCCACTAAACATTCAGCAATTCCTTGAGTTATAGAAAAAAGAAATATCGTAAATTATAGAAAACCTTGTAAATGTGCATTAGAATTACTATACAATCTACATTTTATTTTTCAAGTACTTTTCTTTTCTTCAAACTTTCTTGCTAAGAAGACTCGATTAAAACTGTAAAAATGATTATCCCTAAAATTTTGTATATAGCTATAATAAGTTATGCTCATTTTATTTTAGTATAAAATCCTCGAATAAATATAGTAAAAACAGTGTAATCTAAACAATATCAGATAAAAAGTTCATGTATTTAAATTCTAAAAACTATCATAAATAATTTATAAATCAATTCAAATTTACTTTTCAAAGGAGATTAAAATAATATTTTTTTTGCTTTTTGGACAGAAATACCCTAAAAAAATTGTTTATGGCCTGGAAACTTCGAGATATTTTCTATTAACAATAAATTAAGCCCCTCCGAGCAATCACTGAACATTATTTCAATTTTTTTTACTATCAGAGTTTGGTTGCGTAGCAACCTAGTAAAATTAAGCACTCCTCTTTTGAATTAGTCAATGGGTTATCTTAAAATATTTATTTGCGCAGGCGACTTTTTTTGGCGGTTTTCTGGACTATCGCCAAATATATAAACATTTATTGCGGCCCAATTTACCACCCAATTTTTTTAAAATTTTGTCTACCCCCTCTAATTCAAGGGTCTAGATTCCAAATATGTAAAAAAAAATTATATGTTTATTCAGAGAAAGTACGTTTTTGTGTCTGATTTCGTAACTTAATTAATAGTTAGCACTAATTAATTAACATATTTGAGGTCACCCCCAGGAACCATTAAGATTGACACTTAGTTCGTGAAAATCCGATCATTAGAACGAAAGTTATTCAGGGTGATTCGTTTTTTTTTTTGCGGACTGTACGTATAGTATGCTACATTATGTGTATAGTACAAAAAGTGTGATTTAGTCCTTATCCGTAAAAAAAATTATATCTATTAAAGGAAAAAGGAATTACTACATACATTAATGATACACAAGCCCTCACCTGATTGACACTCGTCATTCAGATATCAGTATTGCAGAATTGTTGGCCACCCTTTCAAGAGTCCCATATTAGGTGGACCAACGTTGCTACCACAGTAAGAACAGATAATGAAATCGTGTGTATATAAATGTGGATAGTGTATATAGAATGATAGAACATCAATGCCTTGTCCAGGACATAAATCCAGGATCTTTCTAATGTGAGGTCAGTTCCTTGACCACTACAAAGTCCAGTAGGTCTGTAAATGTATATATATATATATATATATATATATATATATATATATATATATATATATATATATATATATATATATATATATATATATATATATATATATATATATATATATATATATATATATATATATATATATATATATATATATATATATATATATATATATTACGTTGAGTAAAAAGCTTTCCGCCCAAAAAAACTATCTTGTAAAATTATATCTTGTAAAAGAATTGCAAGCGTCAAGCTCTAACGCAATGGTTCGTGTTGAAGCATTTTTGTCTTGATCAATTACTTGATTTAACTGGTCACAATCAGCCTCAATAGGGTGAACAGAACATGGTTCATGTTTAATGTCGAAATTACTAGCTTTAAACTTTCGAAACCAAACTTTTACTGTATCATAAAAAACAGTATTGTAACCAAAAGCTTTCGCGTTTTTTTTTTTGTGGCATTCAGTTGCACTGAGTTTATTTCGGAACTCATAGTACATAATCGTTCTGATCTGTTGACACAATAGCTCCAATTTAAACACTTTTTGGTGCACAAGATAGTAAAGTTTCGACAAACAAATTGCACAGTTGTGTAGTTCCAGCTTTCAGCTTTAAAATGTAAAAAACAGTTTGGAGAAAGGTTAAATACCACGGGAATGGTTGCTGTTGGCGCGGAGGTATCTCCCCTCACAATAAAGACAAATAGGATTAAAAGAAAAAGAGAAAAACGAAGAAAATTAATAAGTTTCATTTACTGCACATAAGCTGCAAGTATATAGAACTTATAAAATAAGTTAAAAGTATAGAGAAAATATGGAAAATAATAAAGATTGATGAAAAGGGAAGAAATATTATTAAGAGATTTTTTTTTAATATTTTTTAAAAAAAAATTTAAATATATATTAAAAAGACAGAAAACGAAAAAATGAAAAGATATAATCTCTTCATCAGCTTACACGGTAATATTCGCAATAAGGTGTGCATTCCAATATTGTATCCATATAGCCGAAGAGAAAAAAATATATAAATGCAACAGTGTAAGGAGCACTCAAAAAAATTTAAACAAAATATGATACATTAGGTAAAAATATGTTACACAAAATACAGAAAATAAAACTCAAACAAAAAACAGAATAAAACACAAAATGAAGTCTATAAAGCAAGTAGTGAATTCAAATGAACTCACATTTACCGGAATCTTTAAGAATGATTTAAATATTTTCGCAATTAGATTGCCAGATTATAAAATAAGGAAACAGAAGAGCAAATGGAGTTAAAAGAGAAAATGGAGGGATTTTGTTTTATGGCACGTTCTTAGTGCAGTACTGCAGCGCATTTGATTTGTTAGTTACGAAGAATTGGCTAAAAAATAGATGTGCACAAGGTAATAATATTATACTAGATAATTTAAAGAAATTTATAATTAATAAGGTTGATATTTAATTATAAATAAATGCTAAAAGTTAGCTATTTAAAAGTTATTTTTACAAATTTTATTAAATTAACATTATTATTAGTTATATATTATTATATATCATATAATATAATATTATATATTATATTATATATTATTATATATATATAGTTATATATCATATATTATTAAGTTATATTAACAAATTTTTTTTAAATTCTTTCATTTACTAAATACTCAACTATTTCTTCTGTAAGCATGACAAGGTTTGACAGAAATTTATTTGAGTGAGAGCCGTTTCATGGAGTGTTGTTGAATAAATGTATAACATCGCAGATTTACATTTTTATGATTATTTTTACAACACAAAAAGGCTTCCATCTTCCAGCACAGAGCCTATCAATTTTTAAAGTTGTTTTTTTTTTTTGAAATTTTTCGGGAGTATTTCTTAAAATTTTACAGTACAAGAGTATAAAATCTACATTGATATTTTAAAAGCAGTTTAAATTTGAAAGTTAAAGATTCATATAAAATATTTTTAAATAAAAAGACCAATCAATTAGAAACAAAATGATGAAAAGAAACAAAGCAAGTGTGCAAAATATACAATAAATTATTCTTTTTTTCTGTTATAAAAAGAGAAATAGTCTAGTTGAGAGAGCTTTCTTTATACCTACAGCTACAAACCAAAATTTATTGCTAATATATACAATATTTTTTCATATATTCTGCAGTATCCAATTAGCTATCAACACTAAAAAAATTTTTAAAAAAACCTTAGCATTGCGTGTTATTTAATGGACTAATTGCCCTCAAGTTTGGTTCAGATTTGCCACATTTGCATTTTTATAAAGTTGGCTACATTTAAAAGAAAACATTTATAATCATTACATCCTGAAAGAAAATCACATTAAACTATTTTTTTTTTCATTTAGAGCAATAACAACACTTTTGTAATAACACTGAAATGAAAAATAAGAAGAAAAAAACAAAAACAAATATATAAATGCAGTTTTTATTAAATTTTATTAACTTTCACAAAGTTCAAACAATTATTTGGATTTAATTAATTCAAAAAGATTAGATGAAATATAAAAAAGGTAATAAATTTTACTTTAAGTAGTAAGAAGGGCAAAATTTTGTATTTAATACTTGAAAAATAATTGCGAGAATCAATCTTCCGATTACACTTAAACATATAACAATGGAATAAATATTGCAGTTAAAATGATTTTTTCCAAAAACTAATAAATCATTTAGCGTAATTGTGTTGCACTGATGTCTTTCGAAAAAACTGATATAAATTCTGAAATAAAGGTGTTTTTTTAGCATTTTTTATCAAAGAAATTAGGCACCATAATTTTAATTTGAACTTCACACTTTTCCATTCAAGCTTAAAAAGCAAAATAATGATAATCATATTTGCATTATTAAAATAATTATTGAATCAGAGCATAACTATGATATTCTAGAAATAAAAATGGCAATATCAGCTAATTGAAGTTATCACTGATTAATAAAATAATTTTTAAGATTATTGATCAATACATAAAGTAATTTAACTCACTTGCAAAATGCTACTACGAAATGTTATAAATATAATTATCAAATAAAATTATCAAATATATATGTCATTTATTATCAAACATAACTATAATTTTTTCTCCTTCCATATAAGGAAAATAAAAAAGATATATTTTCACATTTAATTTAAAATGTTACGGAATAAGATAAAAATACTAAAAATATGAACCACAAATCTCGATAAATATAATGTATGTATGTGTGTACGGATATATGAATGGTACACTAATAACTTGAGAACGGAAACATTGATGTGGAATATATATTTCTCTGCAGTTTGCAAACTTTAATGGAGGGGTATAAAAACAATCGCCACTTTCCGGAAGTTTATTTTTCGCAGAATATTAAAAATACTGAAATTCATTGTTAAAACCCATTGTTATATAGATTAAGCTTTCCTTAACAACTTTCAAAAGGCATCGTTGACTGGCACAGAATTTTTTCCTACAGATTACTTATATTGTCTTAATTATTTTGTAATGAATATCCTTCCACTACGTTGAATTGTTTGTTAGCAATATTGAAAAAACGCAATTTTGTTATTCTAACGTCTGTTATTATTGCATCATAACGGAATGTTTCGAAAGTAATAGTAGCAGGTAAAATCTAAAAAAGAATTAAGTACCAACTTTAAATTTGCTAAACTCATTGAGTACGGAAGAAAAACCACAAGCTAGAAGCAAAAACACCAGCAGACCAACATTAACAACAGTAGTTTCTCCAAAAAAATGCGTTAGACATAAATTTAAAAATAATTATATTTCTAAGATGAGAATTTGATTTCGGGATTTTTTATTAATTACAATAGCATTTTTAAGGGGCTGAAATGTAATATTTATTTACATTAGATTCGAATTTTAAAATTGTTTTCAATCAATTACTCTCTTCCAATTTAAAATGCCAGCATATTTCAAAAGCATTGTAAATTTTAAAATATTAATTATTTTTGAAAAATATTGCAATTTGTTTTTACTTTTACTTTTCAAATTCTTTTAACAATACATTTTTAATAAATTGCAGGTAATTAAAATTTTTATAAAATTTAGAGGGACACCTTGCGACTTATAAGTTTATTTGTGAAATTTTCTTTCTATCTTAAGGCCTGGTTTCTTAGGACAGGACGCCGTCAGTTGGAAATCAGCGCTAACCTCTGATTGGTCCATTTGTGAGTTTGATAGTATGCGTCATCGAACGCTCATCTTGAACTTCAATTGCCGTCCAACTCAACTGCAGTTGGATTACAACTTGACGTTAACCACAGAAGCAATGGCGGACAACATCCAACAGCACATTGAAATCAGCCAAGATTCTGATTTTGACATTAAACATAGCTTCTTCATTAATCATAGCACTCTTCATTTAGCTCAGCTATAATGTGTTTTTTCTTGGACAAAGTCATTATTTGTTCTCTAAAACACTGGTCGACAAAAACAAAATCAATACAAATTCAAAATAAATATTTGTTTACGTTATTAACGCATGCGCAATGAGAGATAATGTCTGCGTTGGACGGACTGCTCACGCAGAGCTAACAAAAACGTATTTTTTTTGGCGTCAGCTCTACATCAACTTTCCGCTGACGCCCAGATAAGGCGCTTGTCCTAAGAAACCAGACCTTTAGAACAGATACTCCTTTTTTTCTAATAAAATATTTTAAAGCTACTTTGTGATGAAATGTCATTAAAACTATTTATAATGCAAAGTTTTAAATTTCTCCTATCCTTTATTCTCAAAACGTGGAATATTGAATCAAATTTAGCATTATTAAATACATTTTTCCTAAGTATTAAACCCATACATTTTATCTCATTCATTCAGAAGATCAATTGAGTCAATTTCTATAAAATTTTTAAGCAAAAGAATGCATTTATGATTTTTTTTCCAATAGCATTACATTTATTCATATCTTGAGTGTCTTCCTTCCATACATCAATTTTACGTGTAAAAATTGTATCAATTTCATTTAATAATTGTATTTAAAAGCATTATACAATGCTTTGAGAGGAAAGAGCAGTTTTTTTAATCCCTTTGCTTACGCTGTACTATTTATAACATTACATGAGGTCCACATGTTGTACCAACCATAAGTAAAAGATAAAATTTTTAAAAAAATAATAATAATACCAATGAAAATAAATAAAATTATATTTATTAACATTGTTTGGATTGGTTCTGCGGGAAAAAATCTTAAAAACATGAGCATCAATACATGAAGAAACCTAGCGTCTAATCGCGCCAGAGAGAAACTAGACTTCTTGCGATGGTTCTGCTCTGTTCTAGGCTTCCATTCTGATGGAAGAAAAAGAATCAAAAACAGAAAAAGCCATTCAGAGAAGTATAAATGATAAAACGTTTAAAAAAATGTACTACACCGAAGAGCCATTACATTATCACCACCCTCCACCTATAACAATGGGCTCGCCCAGGTTTTCATGGTTTCTCGCCCAGGAACAATGTTTTCATGTGGCACATTAGAACCCATAATCCTCATAGAACAATCCCTGAAGTCTGTAAGCTACTTGAACATAGTTGCAGACCAGGTTCACCCATTCATGGCAACAGTTTTTCCTGCGAGGGATGGTGTTTACCAACAGAATAATGCACCATATCATACCGGTCGAATCGTCGAAGAACATTCCAGTGACCTTCAAGTCATGTCTTGGCCCCCAAATTCACCTGACATTAATCCAATAAAGCATTTGCGCTCCTACTTGGTTACCAAATTCGTGCTGCCACGCTACCCCCTCTGAATGTGAGGGAATTGCAGGACCAGTTGGTGAGCGCTTGGTACCAGGTACCTCAGACTACCTATCAGCACCTTGTGGAATCAATGCCACTGCGGGTGCTAGCAGTTTTGCAGGCTGAAAGTGGTCCAACATGTTATTAGCAGGGTGTTTATAATGTAATGGCTCTTCGGTGTAGATTTATTATTACTTGAAAACTCCCTTTTTCTTCTTTCTTTTCTTATCCTATTAGAACTGATATTATTTCAAACAAGTACTATTAAAAGCTAAATAATTTATTTCAAGCCTTTAAACCAGATAAAAATTGAGATTATTCCAAACACGTATTACTAAAAACTAAATAATTTGTTTCAAAACAGTAATCCATAACATTTCATAAAACCATTAAATTTGACTAAGTTCCTTAATTTGATTTATGTCTCAAAGGTAACTTAAGAATACAAACTCTTGTTGAGATAACATTTTTTTACCTGTTAACTAGAATAAACTTGTATATAGTCCCCCGACCCCAAACATCCCTTTAATTCTAATTTGTCAACAAAAAGCCCGTTTCCAGCGACGTTTCATTCTAAGGTCTCTTCCGCCGTCTGCTGACCAGTTAATCACGATGAAGTGTCACATACTCTAGGGACGGGAGTTCTTGAACTGTCACCACCTCCACACTTTCTCGAGAGAAATTCTATCCGACTAAGGAAGAGACACCATGATCTAATTTAATTTACCACAGCAACTGCTTAAATTGATATTCCCCACAAAGTAAAATGAAAAAAGAAGTCGAGAGAGTAGCCAGGTTAAGTGGTATTTGGTATCACTGGGGAACAATTAATTTTAAAAAACTCGTTTTTATACATTCTGACTAGAATGGAAAATTTAGTCATTCAAATGCACTATGGAAGTTACTTCAGTTTTAATTATTTAAAAAGTTTAATTTTCTTAAAAAGTTAAATATTCTTATAAAAAATTTCATTTTGTTTTTTTATGAAGAAAATTACAAGTAATTAGTGCACTATATGGTTGAAAGTTTTATAATTATTATGCTAGCGTCAAATAATCATTTAGGCCTTGTCTTGCAATTTTGCTAAATGCAATTTTCAAAAAAAAAAAACAATCCTACTCGTACTTTCTTGCCAAACTTTTCTTTGTTTGATATCATTTATTTCATAATTTAGTCATAAAAACACCTCTCAAGGTTACTTCAGTTTTTAAAAATTTGATTTTCTTTGTATT